>NC_072837.1:18122500-18197500 GCF_027744805.1 Dunckerocampus dactyliophorus | reverse complement strand
AGGTATTTACTTTTGTATGGAAATACAGGTTTAGTTACTTTTGTATAGAGATATAGGTGTTTACTTTTGTATGAAAATACAGGTTTAGTTACTTTTGTATGGAGATACAGGTGTTTACTTTTTTATTAAAATACAGGTTTAGTTACTTTTGTATGGAGATACAGGTGTTTACTTTTTTATTAAAATACAGGTTTAGTTACTTTTGTATGGATATACAGGTGTTTACTTTTGTCTGAAAATACAGGTTTAGTTACTTTTGTATGGAGATACAGGTGTTTACTTTTGTATGAAAATACAGGTTTAGTTACTTTTGTATGGAGATACAGGTGTTTACTTTTTTATTAAAATACAGGTTTAGTTACTTTTGTATGGAGATACAGGTGTTTACTTTTTTATTAAAATACAGGTTTAGTTACTTTTGTATGGATATACAGGTGTTTACTTTTGTCTGAAAATACAGGTTTAGTTACTTTTGTATGGAGATACAGGTGTTTACTTTTCAAGATTCAAGATTCAAGAGAGTTTTATTGTCATGTGCATAGTAAAACAGCAGTTATACCATGCAATGAAAATCTTATTCTGTTCATTCTCCCAAGAAAAGAAAGAAAACAAATGAAAGAATAAGAACATAAGAAACATAAACACATAAACATATATACCAATAAATTAAGCAACAACAACAGAAGAGACATTAATACAAGTAAATAATACAAATAAATAAATAAATAAATAGAGTTTTGTATGAAAATACAGGTTTAGTTACTTTTGTATGGAGATATAGGTGTTTACTTTTGTATGAAAATACAGGTTTAGTTACTTTTGTATGGAGATACAGGTGTTTACTTTTGTATGGAGATACAGGTGTTTACTTTTGTATGGAGATACAGGTGTTTACTTTTGTATGGAGATATAGGTGTTTACTTTTTTATGAAAATACAGGTTTAGTTACTTTTGTATGGAGATACAGGTGTTTACTTTTTTATGAAAATACAGGTTTAGTTACTTTTGTATGGAGATACAGGTGTTTACTTTTGTATGGAGATACAGGTTTAGCTACTTTTGTATAGGCTGTGCGCCCTCTAGTGGCCGTAGATATGTACAACCTGTAACAGAGTGTTATTGCAATACAGTGTTTCCTCGCTTATCGCGGGGAATAGGTTCCCAAAATAGCCCACAATAAGTGAAATCCGCGAAGTAGCCAACTTTATTTGTCTACCATTATCAGATGTGTTTTAAGGCTGTCGAGCCCCTCACAATACACTTTATACACTTTTCTCAGACAGGCATTCACATTCGCATTCTCCCATTTCTCTCTCATTTAAACACTCTCACAGTTCAAAGTTGGTTTGAATTTTAATGATCAATATACTAGACTGGACACAATAAATAATGAAGTCACTCACGCATATTCACTGCTCCGACCATCCTGGCGCAGTTAAGCTGTAGCGTTTTTGTATCCTTGTTAAAACTTATTCCTCCTGCCGTCGTCCTCCTCGTCTTACTCCTTGAACCAAAGTTTCATTTAGCCAGTTTAGCTTCTTGTACTTCTATTGTTTGTTGGCGGTTAGCTAGCAGCTCACGCAGTTCGCCAGCGACGGCACGAAGGAGATTGATTGACAATGGTTCACAGCCAATCAGGATGCAGAACACAATGGGCGGGTTCTCCCGTAGCCAATGAGGACAGTTGGGGCTCTATATCTGGCCGGCTATTGTCTGCTGCGGGTTCCTAATATGCTCGTGCAGGCACGTAAACACACTGAGACAGGTGGAGTATACAACACCCTCTACTGGTTGCAGCAGTAAATACAATAGCAGACACAGCAGAGCACCGATAGATCGCTCTAATACGCCACAAGGACACAGAACACAATGCATGCTGTTGAAAAAAATTAAAACTCAAAAAACCCACGAATCCGCGAAACGTGAACTGCGATGTAGCGAGGGAACACTGTACACTAACCCCTTGCTATATTGTGATTTTTCAAAAATTAATAATCACTGGTTGAATACATAATTTGTATTTTTTTAAAGCATGCATATTCTTGGCCTAAATTAAGCATTTTCAAGAATAAAAATAGCTAAATGATCTAACAAAATGAACTAAAATACAAATACCAGGCGGAATATGCATTGTTATTGTGAATATAGTCCCGGCAATAGACTCCTCACTAAGGTTCCGTAGGGGACACATTTCCTGTGACACCACTGAAGCAGGAGTTTTATTCATGTCTTACATGGCTTATTTACTCTTATTCTGTCGACTATATTGGGTAATACGAGTGTAAATGTGACTACAGGAGCGTTATTTCATGTCTTGAGGGCTCTAATAATGTTTTCAAAACGTATTTAGAAGACTGTAAACAGGTTTCCTATGCCATAACTACGAAAATAATCCTTTGTTATATTCACTTATCGCGGTCGAACCGATTAACCGCGATAAAAAAGGATTATTGTACTAAGCAGCATTTATAAACCTCTCTTTTTGCTTGTTTGCTGTGTAGAGGGTTCTCGAGGCCGAGGAAAACGGCGACGGCTTTCAGGATGACGAAGACTTTGAAGTGGACACTCCTAAGAGGAAGAACAGAAACAGGGGGAAAGTGAGTCACCACTCATGATACTTCAACGCGGTTACACCGCCATCTTGTGGCGTTACTTGAAAACGCATGTTGTGTTTTCCAGAACAGAGGGTCCAGTCGTAAGAAGGCAGAAGCTGCGAGCGTGGACGACCAGGACAAACCTTACGTTTGCGACAGTAAGAGAAGAAACATCTTTTTTAAAAAACAAAAAATACAAATATATCTATACGTATTTCTGGTACTTGTTCGTTAATTCGCACAGTCTGGACATGCGAGTGTGGCTGTGATAACATTTCAAGTCACTTCCTGTCACGTGTCAGTGATAGCCCCGCTCCTCGTGTTCGTAAAAAAAAAAAAGCATGAAAAGACTTTGCTGTTCAGCCCTCATCAGCATGCGACTCTCCTCCACAGGAAGGATGCGGACTGACGAATGAACCTTTTATAGGAGGAAAAAAACGAAAACATTATCTCATCCCCATTTTCCTGTCTGTCTGTCTCTTTTTTTTTTTTTGCTTGTGTGTCTCCTCTGTTCCAGATAGACACAAACAAAAGCATAACTCAAAACAGGCTGAAGAAGGTATCGGAACCCGGGGCACTGTGTTTCTTATCCAACAACCCGCGTGCTGTTTGCAGATATCTAACATGGAAACGTGCTGAATGTAAAATGCATGGCATCAACGCTTTACCACGTGGCTGTAGTGAAACATGCTAACTTGGTAGCTGGCTGGCTTCGACGCGTGCATGTTTCCCACTCCTCTCCCTTATTGTACTGTATTCCTGTTTCCACGTTGTTTCCATTCACGTATGACTCACAAGTCCTGTGGATATTTGTTTCGTAGAAAAGGAGCCACACGGAGGGCCACTCTAAACATAAAAAAGGCGTACATTTATGAGAAATAAGTCACAAAGTTACGGGAATAAAGTTATAACGTGACATAAATTGTGCTTTTTTGAGAGAAACGGGTTGTAATATTATGAAAAATATTAACATACAAGTTGTAAGTACTGTAAAGACTTGTGATATTACCGCCGTAAAGTCGTTACGTGGCGAGGAAAATGTTGCAATTATGTGAAAAAAGGTAAAAAAAAAAAAAAAAAAAAAACATGTTTTATGAGAACAAATATTGTAGTATGAGGACAAAATGTATATTTTTTAGGGAAACGTCAATATGATAAGAATAAAAGGTGTACACCAGGGGTGTACACCAGGGGTGTCCAAAGTGCGGCCCGCGGCTGTGATTTTATCGGCCCACAGCACAGTCTCAAAATGTAATTTAACACCTAAAAAAACCCACAACAGCAGCAAAAATGGGAAAATCAATCAAAAGTCCAAATATTAAGAGAAGAGCTGTAATCTAGCGAGGAGAAAAAGCCATCATGTCACAAGAATAAAGTAAAAGTATGAGGAAAAATGTCATTTTAGTAGCACGGCGTTGAAATATTAAAGACAAAAGTTTTTTTTGTAAAGAAAAAAACAATGAATAAAGTTGTCATTTTTGGAAACTGAAGTTGGGGGAAAATTTATAACACAGGAATAAAGTCAAAATATTAGGAGAAAATATGTACAAGAAGAAAGTTGAAATGTTTGGAAAATTATACCAAAAAATTAACAGCAGAAATTTGACCAGAGTAAGATCAAAATATTAAGAGAAAAAAAACAAGTTTTCTAATCAGAAAAAGTTTCAATTTTATGAGAATAAACTTGTAAAATTAGGAAAATTATCATCTTAGTAACATTGTTGAAATAAAAAAAAACTATACATTATTGTTACAAAAGATATAAAGTTATAATTACGAGAAGAAAATTTACAAGAGGAAAGCTGAAATGAAAAAAACAGCTGTCATTTTACGGGAATAAAGACAAAATATTAAGAAAAAAGTCATCATCGAATGAAGAACAAAAGCTGCAATTTTACTAGAATAAAATATTATTATGGAAAAACGTCATTTTTAGGAGCATTTCACATACATTCCAAAAGCTACATGGAAAAAGTCTGGACACCTCTGGTGTACACGTTCAATAAAAATGAGTTGAACTAATTAAAAATGCCAATACCGTCATCACATTATGTGCTACAACAACGTTATGCAAAAATGACCAGAAACACGTCCTTGCGCTGCAACATCAAAGTTGTAACATTCAAAGTCGCAAAGGTACATACAACAAGGAATAAAGTTGTAGTGTCACACAAATCGTGTTTTTGAGAGTTACGAAATGATGAAAAATAGTAAGATACAAGTTGTAAGAAGTTTAAAGAGTCACAATATCGCGACAGGAAAATTGGTTATGTCACTAGGATTTTAAAAAGTTGTGGAAAAAAGAAAAAAAAAAACACAAAAAAAGTTTTAATATGAGAAAAAAATGACTTTTTAGGCAACAAAAAGTATAAAAGGCGTACGCGTTTCAACAAAATATCACAACAATAAAGCTGTAATACAAATAATGTTGAAAAAATAGGAAAAATCGATAGAGTTGCAATATTACAAAAGTAAAGTCATGATGTTACTACAATAAACTTTTTATAGTGTGAAAAAAATGAAAAAAGTTGTGATATGAGGGGAAAAAAGTCGTATTTTATTTAGGGAAAAAATGCGCAATGTGACGGTGGGTGTGTTCGAGAACAAAAAACCTGAAACATTACATCAATAATGTGTTACACATTCCATTTGACATTTAAAAAGTTAGAACATTCCAAAAATAAAGCATGTTTTGAAGCAAAAAAGTAACAATAAAGTCATGATGTTGTATTAGGAGAGTGTTCCGTGGCAACATGACCTTTGCCCTCACACTGTATTATTAACTACATTCATTCTTAATTGAGTTTTTTAATGTCATGCCGTACAATGATGCCTCTTTTCTTCCTAATATGTTTTGGCTTTAGTGGAAAAATACATGGCTAACTTTATTCCCATAAAATGATGACTTCATCATAGTTGTATGACTTGTTTGGCCATCGTGCTCCTTTCTAGTTTTCCAATATGAACTAAAGTAGCAATGTTAAAGCAGTCATGACTGAGATAAGGTGTAGCAGGTGTAGCAGGTGTAGCAGGTGTGAATGTGTTTTTTTTATGCGCAGTCTGTGGGAAGCGCTACAAGAACCGTCCTGGCCTGAGCTACCACTACACACACACACACCTGGCCGAGGAGGAGGGTGAGGAGGAGAAGGAAAGTGATCCGGCCCCGTCTCCACCGCCACGCACCTCCGAGAACCACAAACGTACGCCGCAAGACTAGAACCCATCCTTCACAAATACAACAATCACTGCTAACGCGTGTGTGTGTGTGTGATTGCAGCTCAGAAGGGTCCAGACGGTGTCATCATTCCCAACGACTACTGCGACTTCTGCCTTGGAGACCAGGACTCCAACAGGAAAACGGGCCGAGCCGAGGAGCTGGTGTCCTGCTCCGACTGCGGACGCTCGGGTGAGTCCTTGCTCCAGAAACGCTGTGAAGTCACTAGGGGGCAGCGTGGAGCCAGAAAGTTGGGGTACCTGCCTGTGTTGCCAGGGAGCAGGAGGCGCTAACTTCCGTAGCTTGAGCTAATGCTCAATCTTTCACTAATCCCACACTTTACACGATAACATACATCGTTATAAACATGAAGCCAGCCAATTAGCTTAGCATTTGCTCAGAAAAGATTTCAAAGCTCGATCATCGGGAGGTAAAATCAGCAAAAAAACAAAGTGGAAGGAACACTTCTCGCGCTAAAGCGCTAACTGGCGCTACGTTGCAGGCCTTCCTGAGTCACTAATACTGCTAGCCTGACATGATAACAACAAGAGGCTTTTTTAAGTTGATCACAATTACAAGCTAGCCGATGCGACGGAGTATTAGGGCCACATTGAAAAAAAAAATCAGAGATTTCGAGAATAAAGTCGCAAATTTATGAGACTAAAGTAGTACATTTATGAGGAAAAAAGGCGCAAATTTACAAGGAAAAAGTCGTAATATTACCTTTGCCCAAGGCCAAGGGTCACAAAAGGCCCCTCTTTTCACAGCTGTCTCAGGCAATGCCTGTTGCGACGAAGTATTAAAATAATCGGAGATTTTCAGAATAAAGTTACAGGCATTGCCTGAGACGGCTATAAAAAGGGGGGACTTGTGTCACCGTTGGCCCTGGGCATGTGTGTGTGTGGGGGGGGGGGGGGGGGGGGTAAGGAAGGCGGAAGTGAGATGTTGCTAACCTATGCTAATCGCTTTGTACTCAACTGCTCTGTTTTGCTGCCACGTTATAAATAAAAGCTTGCCTGAAGCACGAGGAAAGTTTCCTTCCTTCCTGAAGAGCTATGCTGGATTTTCCCTGACACGTATGACACCATCACACCTCATATTACCACTTTATTCTCCTACATTTACCACTTTATTCTCCTACATTTACCACTTTATTCTCGAAATGACAGATTATTTTTTTTCCAGTGTGGCCCCAATACTCCGTCTGCTTTAAAGTGAAGCTATCGTTTGTCCGTGCGTGTACGCAGGTCACCCAACATGTCTGCAGTTCACGGACAACATGATGCACGCCGTGAGGACGTACCAGTGGCAGTGCATCGAGTGCAAGTCATGCAGCCTCTGCGGCACCTCGGAGAATGACGTACGTACTTGACTGTTGCGGCGTGGATTTCGGGGGGGATTTGTGTTTGCGCCAGAAGGCGTTAAGCGTGGCGTTTCCGTGCAGGACCAGCTGCTGTTCTGCGACGACTGCGACAGAGGCTACCACATGTACTGCCTGAAGCCGCCCATGACGCAGCCGCCTGATGGTATGACAAAAGAAGATGGAAAACAGCTCACATTTTTAAAGACTATTTTATCTATTTTTATTATTAATTCTTACAATATATATATTTTTATTATTGTATATTTTTTAAATTGATATTATATGTATAATATAATATTGGAATGTTATTTATGTTATTGTGATCATATTTTACACCCCGTGTCGTTCTACAGGAAGCTGGAGTTGTCACGTGTGTCTGGACTTGCTGAAGGACAAGGCGTCGTCCTGTGGAGAAGCATAACCCCCCCCGGGATACATTGCGGCCGTCTGCACCCGTGCATTCCTGCCAGTTACCATAAATGCTCTAATTAGAGCTGGGACGTTTATATTATATTGAAAACAAGTTCTTTTTTTGTTACCTTGATCATGATTTGGAGTGCATGAGAAAGCGGAAAGGGAGAACGTCGCACACTTTGACCACATGGTCATTTATGAAGTCGATTCCACGACGCGGCAGCAGCAACACAACCAATGTTGTAATAGCGGTAAGGAGCAACGTTTTCAAGTGCATGCAGAGCTCAGAGATACTTCAAATGCAGCAATGTTGTGGAGGTATTTAAAAAAAAAAAAAAGAAAAAACCACCACAGGACCTGGCGACCACAGTAGGAAATTGAATGGAGGTGTTAATTGGAGCATTTAGGGTATGTTTGCACATGTGGTGTCCACATACATTAGACGCCATGGAGGGTTTTTCGGGGGGGGCCGTGTTCTGCCCGCAACACTGCCGCCATCATTCTACCTCACCACTCGGAGCAAGCGTCAAAAATCTTTGCATTTAGGAGAAATCGTAAGTGCGGTGCATACGCAAGGTCAACACCACCTTGATAAGTTGCAAGTCCCCCGTCGTGCAAATGTGACATTTTCACACAGATCTAAGAGTGCGTCGCTAGATCGATCATCCCCTTTTTTATGACGTCATTAAGGCTTCGCTACACATCTTAAAAACAAATCCCGGAGCTCAGCTACACACGTGGAAGCTGCAAGGCTGTGTTGGCTTTCTCTATTCCGTTAATCCACCGTGTTAGCGCTCATGCCGTGTGTGCGTGTTTTGAAACTGCTACCACTCCACTGACGCACTCCAGAGTTAGTTGCGACATTTCGCACAGCTTTTGTGGGCAAAATGAAACATCTTTTCCCTTCCTTCCTCCTTCAGACTGTTGATGTGCGATCACACGTCTGCTTTGTGTGTCCTTGCAGTTCCACGTCACCGATGCCCAGCTATGACGTTCACTTGCAGACAATCGTAGGGGTTTTGTGTGTGTTTTATATCTCCGTGTCATCTGATGACAGCAGCGTGTCCTATTTTTGTTACGTAACTTGTTTGTTGGTTTTGCTGTAATAAAGATTTTTGCAAAAAAAAAAAACAACGTATCAAATTTAATTTGCCATACAAATACACAGTAGTGACATATGAAAATATAGAAAATATACGCTTAGGACATGTACCACACCAGTGCTTATACAACTTTATACACCACCTACCGCCTCAACAATATTTTTCTTTGCACGTACCATCGTTTTTGCCTCCGTTACTTACCGTCACGGCTTAGCAAAATTTGTGTCCAATCCGAATTAATAAAAAGTTCACCACGAATGCCAAAGATTGTCCGAGAAGTGTTTCTTGTGCGTGGCAATATGGCGGCCACGTGGCGTCACAAGTCATTGACCAATGGGCTATCCAGATTTTTTTCGTACAGATCAGTGAGTTCATACGTCGCACCCGCCCGTGCAAGCCGCTGAAGCCACAGAGAGGCCATCTTACCACTCACATCTCGTACGTCGCAGACTACGTTGGCACAGCGTACATAGTGTACAAAGCAGATGAAGAGGCTTGCAGAACATCTATTTTAAAATAAAAAGCATTAAAGCCCCATCAGCCCCATTGGCAGAAATGAGCTTCTCCTCCTCCAAAGTTGTGACAACTTCCTTCAGATGTGTGACTC
Source organism: Dunckerocampus dactyliophorus (assembly GCF_027744805.1). Lineage (NCBI taxonomy): Eukaryota > Metazoa > Chordata > Actinopteri > Syngnathiformes > Syngnathidae > Dunckerocampus > Dunckerocampus dactyliophorus. Next base: position 18,188,205 of record NC_072837.1, on the reverse strand, counting down.
GTCTTTTTAACCGAAGCGACTTTTGCTGCAACACCTTCACTTTCTTCTGCAGGCTATCAATTTGGACGAAGGCTTCATCAAGTCTCCTTTTGACTGTTCTTGGACTTTGCAGTGTAGCATAGCAGTGATCATCAAGGATGGCAGATGAACTTGGTGAATCTTGGGGGGCTGTGTTGTTTGCTTCCTCCTCCTCATCCAAACTTGGTTGAGCATAGTTTCTTTCCTTTGGAGGTTTTCTGCAGGGTTTCGGTATCTAGAAAACAAAAGCTAAGGGGTGGAAATTTTGCCACTTTCATACATTTCACAGGACATGGATCATAATTGCTACAGTGGGTCGTAAATTTATTACCTTTTTTTCTTTCTCTCATGATATATTTTTAAATGAATCATTTTCCTTAAGATGTCATCAAAACACCTTCATAAAAATGAAAAAACAAACAAATTAATACTCCAAGCAAACAGTCATGTTGCTTTGCATGTTATACTGGACTAGAACAGTAGTCGTGTAGAAATTCATTAGGAACACAAAAATGTTCAATTTGACAAGATGATTTCATTCTTTTTCCTTATATTTTCAGTTTAATATTTTAATATTCATTCATTGATTTTATTCAGTCATTTTTTAAAGCCTCAATTAGGCATCAATAATGAGGTGGTTTCATTGGGACAGAAATATGAAGGGAAAAAAATAGTACAAAAACTTTTTTTGGAAATTAATGGCAGCACTGAAATTAAATGACCCCAAAATGGTGCTAATGGAGATATCAACAGAAAAAGGAGAAATGTTAAAAGCATTACAATTAAGCTTAAAAATATCACATCTGTGTTATAAATCTTACTATTTCAGTTTAATGCATTACTAAAAACTCTCAACAGAAAATACTGAAGTTGAAAAATGTCTCCATGGTAATTGTTAGGAGTAAGAAAATGAAATTGTAAAATGCATACCTTCTGCAAATGCCTTGGAAACTGGAAAACTGTGGGAACTGCATCCTTTTTGAGACGTGTTGTTTGGCCAGTTCTGTCAAAACATGCTGCTTCGAAGTGGTCACTACAAAGGACTGATTTACGTGTTGGTGTCCACAGATCTCGTCTCATGTTTACGAGCCATGATGCCAGCAACTGTCGACGGCTAAACGGAAACCTACACAGGAAAAGGTGAAAATAAAGAAATACATATATCATGATATCACAAAAACTACGTAAATTTCCTACTAGCTATTATAGAGCTATATAAACGTATCAATTCTGGACATACATTTAATCAGAGGAATTTTACACGATCGAAAATATCTGAGATCGACAGTGCAAAACACCGTCGCCTTGATCAAAGCCTTACACCTATCCAAATACCCTTAGATTATCCAATTTCAATCATACTTACAGGTGAAATGTTCGTCCACAGCCTTTGAACTGGCGATTTGTGCAGTTAATAGCTGCACATGCAGGCATCTTAAGGCAAAATTTGTGTCCAATCCGAATTAATAAAAGAAGTTCACCACGAATGCAAAAGATTGTCCGAGAAGTGTTTCTTGAGAGTGGCAATATGGCGGCCGTGTGGCTTCACAAGTCATCGCCAATGGGCTATCCAGATGTATCATACAGATCAGTGGGGAAAAAACTGTAAACACTTCCTCATTCACTTCTTCTACGGACTCATTCGCTAAGAGCCGCACCCAGCAAGCAACACGTCACCGCCCTCTGCAGCCCATAACCCCGAACAGCAGCTCAGAACCACACGATACACCGGTCGCTACAATATGTTACAAATCTTCCAAAAACGTGTTTAACAATGACTTCTTCTTTGAAAGGTAAACAAAATAATTATATTATTATAATATTGGGACATTATAATGATAAAGGGTTAGAAAGGATTACATTAGTTTATGTTACGCTAATCGTGGCATCAAAAACGGCATTTTCAATGGAACACTTGGAAAACAAAGATGCCAACTCTAAGCAATCTGACATGTGGCCAGCGTCTGTCAAATCGATTGAATGAGAGCAGGTGTAGTGCGCGAATCAGCCGCTAGAGGACGACAGACAACCGCAAACTACAGTAGACGCTTGCACGTAAATACGTTTTCCCTTGATGGTATTGCAACAAAATGGACATCAGAGGGCGCCCCCTGTTGGTCCATAGCTTAGTTTGTTGAAGGCCCTCAATTTATGCATCAAGATCATCATCAGAATATATCACTGAACACTTCATTAGGTACACGATGTAATGAGATCCTGGCTTTACAAAGATGAAAGCTCATTTTAGAAGTATTTAACAATATGTTTATGATTATGATTGTAGTTTGCAGTGGTGAAGTATTTACAGGCGTATGATTCTTCATCTGGCAGACATCTATCTTTAAACTGACTTCACAGAAGCAAAGAAAGAAAGGCAGCTGTCGTGTTTGTATCAAAAAATATAACATTTTTATTTCCAGCTACAAAGTGAAACATGTAACAATGTGTCACACTTCTCAATAAAATAGTACAAAATACTGTCGTCCAAAAAACACTAATGATACATTTTCCAAAGCACAGAACAAATTTGGCTTTTAAATTAACTTACACTGTACAAATATATACATCATTTACACAAACAAAGAATGAAATAACAATTCTTCCAGTCTTTTCGTTCTATTTATGTACAAAATAGACTCTTTTGTTTCCTTCTTCTTTTTCTCAGTGCGTCCTAACTTTTTTTTTTTTTTCCTCCTCAGGACGGAAACTCATACACACACACAAAACACACACACACATATTCAGCCATGTTTGCAGAGGGGAAGAAGAACAGTGGCCTGCTGTGGTCTGCAGACGCCCTCTATGGGCGGGGGGAGTTACTACACACCTCATTTAGAGAGGAGGTCAAAATTGAGCGTAAAAAATGGACGGTTTGGTTTGGAAAGCTGCCCAAACCAAAATGGACGTGATAGTGCAGGAATCTCTCTGAGCTGCAAGGCAACTCTCAGTCTGAGCTTTGAAAGTGCACCAGCCGCACACAACGACACAGACACCACACGTGTCCGACTACTTTTTCAGCAAAGAACGTCAAAATAAAAGACAAAACTTGCAGGCGTTTGATATACCGAGCTGCGAGATGAGACGTTTTCAAGTCACAAAGCTGCCGTGTGGTCGCCCCCTGGTGGCCCCTCACGCCATGTCGCCCATCATCTTCTTGTAGTACATGGACTCGAAGATGTCGTTCTCGCCGGGGCAGTTGTGGTGGCAGGCGCACGACTTGATGAACATCATGTGCTTCTTCATCACCTGCCCGTCGGGGCACTTGAACTCCATGGGCAGGGTGGTGGTCCGGTGGGGGGTGCAGCAGCGGCCGTCCAGGCACACGCCGCAGAACTTGGGCCTGTAGGACTTGGTGGTGGTGCAGCCGGAGATCTCAAACTTCATGGGCTTGGAGAGTCTTGGGGTGCGGATGCATTTTTTCCCTTTCTGACAAAAAAAAAAAAAAGAACAAAAATTAAATTAAATTGAATCACATTTTATTTTATTTGAATAAAATTACAATTTCAATTGTTAAATTAAATATTAATCAATTGTATTGTATTTAACTTAATTGTTTTCTGTCTGCCAGAAAAAATATATCATATATTTATATATTTTAATTCAATGTAATTTTATTTCAATCAATGCATTAGTATTTTATTTTTTATTATTTTATTTTATTCAATTTTATTTTTTATCTATGTATTTTATTTAACATACATTTTATCTGCCCAAAAGTGCCTTTTTCCCCTTTCTGATATTTTTATTTTATATTATATATTTATATCTAAATGTAATTTTATTGTAATAACAATTTTATTAAATTGTATTTTATTACATTTAAAAAAAATAAATTTATTTTATTTAACTTCATTTATTTTTGCTCAAAAGTGCATTTTCCCCTTTCTGCCAACAGTTTTTATATTATATATTTTAATTTAATTTAATTAAAAAATATGAAATATTATTTGATTACATCGTATTTTATTATATTTTTTATACATTTATTTTAACTTAATTTTATTTTGCCAAAAAAAGGACAAATTTTTCCCCTTTCTGAGAAAAATATTTCATTATATATATTTTTTATTTTATTACCTAAAATGTTATTTAAATATATGCAATATTATTCTATGAAATTCTATTTTATTACATTTTATTTTCTACACATTTATTTTATTTAACTTAATTTCATTTTAACCCCAAAAAAGACAATATTATATTTTATTTGCTCCCATTTTGCAAAATAATGATATTTGATGATAGAAGAGCAATAGTGAGAGCAGTTTTCCCTTTCTGCCAACAAAAGGACAATGACTTTTCGAATGTTGACTTCATTAAACATAATCCTATTTTGATAACTGCAATGTTGCTGTATTAAAATTGCACTCTATTAGTTACGTGCGGATGTAAGACTTACCCTGATGCTCTGCTCCAGCTGGGACTCGCAGGGCCGCACCATGCAAAGCCGGGTCTGCTTCTCCAGGCGGCACTCGCGGTTATCGTTGGTGACCCGGGTGGAGATCCCCAGGCCGCAGGTCTTGGAGCAGGCGCTCCATTCGGTGGTCTGAACCAGGCAGTTCTCCCTCATCATGGAGGGATCTGGACCGTAGGTCTCTTCTTGGCGGTAAGCTGTGTGGACAAGAAGAACATTAGGATAAGGGAAGCTTGTTTTAAGAGTGTGTGTTTGCATGTGCGTGTGTGGGGTGGGATGGGGCGGGGGGGCTCACTCACCAGGCAAAACAGACCCCATGAAGCTGTTTGTGTGCTGCGGAGCGTCGCACACCCACTCCTCACAGCACTTGCCGGGCACCTTGACCCGTCTGGGCATGGGGCAGTCGGGACTGGGGAGGCGCACGTCCATGGAGCAGAGGGGGACGCAGCCCACCGCTCCGTCCAGGCAGGTACACTGGTACTTGCAGCTGCTCTGGAAGCTCTCGCCGCTTTTGTACACCATTCCTCCAAACACACAGGTGGCGCCCTCTCTCGCTGGAACAAAACACACGGTCACCATCCAGCTCATCAAACATGCTTTAAAAGGCCGGGGGGGGGCTCACCTGTGCAGACTCCGATGCGTCTATTGATGGGGGAGCCGAAGTCGCAGTAGAGGCCCTTGTGGGGGTCGCAGGCGTCCCTCTCGGTGCACAGCTCCCCCATCTGCTTGGCACAAACCCTGCAGCAGCCGCAGCCGTCCGGCACCAGGCTCACGCCGGGGGCGCAGCGAGGGGGGTCCGCGGGGCACGTGCACTGGCCGCTGCACTCTTGGCCTGCAGCCTGGACGCAACAAAGACGCTTAGTTGGGCGCAGGACGGACGCTAGCAGACACCAAGAGAAGGTGAGGACTTACCATGCAGGAGAAGACGATGCACACAAAAGGCAGGAAAAGCACTTTCTTCATCCCGGCGAGCATCTTTTTTCTTTCTGGAACTTTTGAAAAGATTCTTCCTGGAAGTCGGTGGAGGGGATAAGCCTTGCTGTCCTTCGGAGCGAGTAGAAAGCGTCCGCGATCGAGTGGATCTCGTGTCTGAGGAGGTGGACTCCGGGGTGAAAGCTAGAGTTTAGCTTCGGTTGGTCCGACGGCTCGGTCTGAGTTCTGGTCGGAGCGCGGCGCCGCTTTTATGGCCGTCGGCCCTCGTGGCGACACGTCACCGAGGAGGAGGGAAGAGGGAGGGGGGTGCGGGGGGTCTGAATGGAGAGCCAGCCCTGGACAAACATGGACATGCTTGGCATTCTTTCCTGGCTTCCTGAACCCCCCCACCAACCCCCTCCCCCCCAGACATCCCACATTCCTGCCGTCTGAAGCGCAACACCGCCGCCCCCCCACACCCTCAAGCTGCTTTCATCTGGAAAGGTGAAGTCTGCTCGGAGGCCTGGGACCCCACACTGGGAATTCCTCAAGTCTGACTTCACAAACGCGCTATAAATATCAATTTAAGAAAAAAAAGGCAAAGGAGAAGTGAAGAAAAGGAAGGCGGTGTGGTATTTTTAGGGGGGGGAAAAGTGTTTTATTGTTTTTCGTGCTGAACTTATTTTTACACTCATATGAGTGATCTATTAGGTGTGGGGGCGTCCTAACTTTTTCCAACGTGGGCCACATAGACAAAAAGAATGAAGGCGTTTTGATATGACACATTTTGTCAAAGTGTATTGTTATTATTAATAGTAACAATTTTTGCTCATTTCACACCAATGCCATGAGGTCACATGAAAACCCACTCATTGGCTCATTTCAGCCAATTGGAAGCCCGAAGAAAGCCAATTCCAGAAAAGGCACGGTATCACGCAAGTAAACAAAACCATAGCAAATGATTAAAAACAAAACAAGTGCAGAATTATTATTTCATTATTAATAATGACTATCATGTTGAATAATTATTTAGTGGTTTTTAGGGTGGCTCATTTAAATGTTTTTTTTGGTAAAATATATTTTTATATACATAAAAATATACATAAAAAATATATATTTAATATATATATATACAGTATATATATATATATATATATATATATATATATATACAGTATATATATATATATATATATATATATATATATATATATATATATATATATATATATTGCAAGACCGTTAAAAATGATAAATATGACTTAAAATAACAACAAAACCACGACAAAGCTTTTCAAAATAAAACGAGCACAGAACTTTACGGCGATGCCTATGCATGAAAATGCTGTCGCATGGTTGACGTGTTCTGAAAAGCTGTTTTTGGGTGACCAAAAGCAGAGAATAACATACAACATCACATACGTAACATATAATCCATAATCAAACAGCCTTAAACTGAAAATAAACTCATATCTTCAAGGAAAACACGCTCCTAAAACCACTCAAACACCCGTGATATGAAAGTTAAAACTGAGTCTTTTTGGTTTTTAACAGTGGTGAACTTCTTTTTACACTTATACGACTGGCGGGTAATGTCTTTTTACTGTTAAAAATGCTCAAATATGACTTCAAACGGCAATAAAACCTTTTACAAAATGTTTAAAAAGCAGACAATTGCAGCATTTTACGCCGGTGCAAACACGTACGTACACGCAAATGCCTTCTAATGGCTGACGTTGTTTTTGGTGACCTAAAACTGTTTTCACGTGGGGGCGGAAAAAAGGATTTATGTGTCGTAACATCGCTGAATGAACACGGAGCGCAGAACGGAAAAAAAAGTCATTAGTCTGAGCTGGAGGGAGATCCATCAAAGCGGACCAGCCCGCTCATGTCGTACTGCTCTGGGCTCGTGCGGTTATGTCTGAGGACGCCGCAAAAGGCATTTTTGTCCGACCGCGTCATCGCCTTATGATGCGTGGATGAATGAATGTCATTCTCAGAGTCTCTCATCTCATTTTCTGACATCTGCTGTTGTCATTAAAGGGCTAATGCTACAATAATTTCTAGTATTTGTACGTCTATGATGCACACGTGTGGAAAAAAAAGACTGTTGACTTGTCAGTCGAAAGCGAGCCAAAGATACGACTGCTGTGCGTTCTTATTCGGCACAAATGCTCGATGTCACACATGACTTCAAAAGTCAACCAAGCCATCACAAAGCTACGGAAGCCCAAGAAAAAAACATATGCCAACGCTAAGTCGCAATTACGAGATAAAAAGTCCAAATTATGAGACACAAATTGCACATGTGCCGAGCGCCATGTGACGAAGGCGGTGCATGTGCACTTTGTATCTCATAACTTGGACTTTGTATCTAGTAATTGCGACTTTTTATCTCATCATTTCGACTTTTTACCTCATAATTATGACTTTCTTATCTTGCAATTTCAACTTTTTCAAATTTGTATTGAATAATTTAGACTTTATTTTCTCATAATTACGACTTTCTCTAAATCATTTCAATGTTTTCTCTCATAATTTTGACATTTTATCTAATCATTTTTAAAATCTCAAAATCTTGACTTTTTATCTCATGACTTTATTTCATAATTAGGACTTTTTATATTAGAATTCAGACATTTTATGTCATCATTTTATTTAATATTTTTAAATAAATTATATTTCATTATAATTTAATGTCAAATTTTTATTTCATAATTTCAACCTTTTGTCTCATAATTATGACTATTTCATAATTATGACTTTCTTATGTCATAATTAGGACTTTAATTCATAATTATGATTTTTTTTCTCGGAATTTATACATTTTATGTCATAATTATGACTTTATTTCACAATTAAGACTTTTTATCTCAGAATTATGACTTTCTTATCTCATAATTCTGACATTATTTCATAATTATGACTTTTTATCTCGTAATTTTTACTTTTTATGTCAGTTGACTTTCTTATTTCATAATTAGGACTTTTTATATCAAAATGTCATATTTTTATTTCATAATTTTGACTTTTTGTCTCATAATTTAGACTTTTTATCTCATAATTATGACATTTTATTTCGTAATTGAAATATTTTTTTTTCATAATTTTGACTGTTTTTCATAATTATGACTTTCTTATCTGATACTTCTGCCTTTTTATCTCCTAATTTTGACTTTCTTATCTCATAATTTAAAGTTTTGTCATAATTTTGTCATTTTATCTCATCATTTTTTAATGTCATCATTTTGACTTTTTATCTCATAATTATGACATAACATTGGGATATTTTTTTTTCTTTCAGTGAAAAACAGGCTTCCACAGTTTACATTAGGTGGTTAATGTCTTTTTACACCCCTACGGCCGTTAAAAATGCTAAATTATGGCTGAAAACATTTCCTTGACAGGTAGAAGATTTACAATGGCCACCGGTTGACCCTGGAACAGATTATTTCTACTACAGCGGTACCTTTGTTATTAGTTTGTACAAAATGTACGAAAACCCAGGCAGGAAATAAAGCACATCCAATTCATGTGTTCCATACACCCAAAAATATTAACACAAAATATATTTTATAGAGAATAATGAAAGAGAAAATGAAAGAGATTCTGATTGGAAATGGAATTCAATCGTGTTTTTCACCTTCTTTATCAAATCGCTGCCACTCGCAACATTCCTTAGCCCCATGGCGGGTTATTAGCAGTTGCAGTCAATAAAAAATGCAAGGACAGTGAGTCAGCAATGCCTAACGGTGCTTTGTTTGGGCACTTGATTTTGTGGAACGACACTGTGCACAAAGTGTAGAAAACCCGACGCTGGAATGTGAATCGTAGGACAGCTGGGGCATACGAGTTTTGACTGGATTTCCATGGTTTGGTTCTGGATTGCGTTTGATCTTTGAGGTTCTGCTGTATTTGTTTCCTGTGGTCATTGCCTTTGCCACTAATAGCAGCAGCTTTAATGCATAAAGTAAATAAAATAGTCGACTACATGAGTGAAACAGGTTAAATAAGCATAACAATAAAACAGAATCCAGCATGGGAATGTACTTCTGTGTCCCACTTGAAAAGACAGCCAGTGTCGGTACGCAGCAGACATAAAATATGTATGTTTGGTACAAGATGAACTTTGAAAAATCTGCTTTTCAGCTCGTCTGAGTCACGACAAAGCACTGCCAAAAAGATCCTGACTTAAGCGAAAAAGCAGCCGGAGAGACCCCGCCGGGACGCACGTACGGACGTACAGTACGGCGGCCATATTGACGGGAATAACATCTCCATGTTCCATGCTCACCTTGCTAATGACCTCTGGTCGGACTACCTGGCCAGGCTAAGAAGCAAACTGCGTCCCAGCCAAATGTCACTGCAGGAAAAAGGCTAGACAGCATTTGTGTATTTTTTTTTCACAAAAAAAAAAACAAAACGTGATCACACACCAGGCTAGACTCTTATGAAAGGCATCGGAAATGAAAAACTCCCAGAGAAAGCTGGAGCTGCAGGAATGTGTGAGGAACGCCAGCAGACAGGCTCGTACTATTTGGAGGAAGCCTTGCCATATAAGGGCATCTGTGCTTTACCTAATATGGATATGTTCTCTTTCCAGCCTGGATGGGCACAGCAGCTGAGCAGGAAGTAACACGGGCCTGAGTGAAAGTGTGTGTGATGTCAGTCATCGCAGCCTCAGGACTATCTAACGGAAACAGCTTGACGGGGGAGCCGATTCCATCCAAAACATGCCAGCTCTTACGTGCGCACTCGGCGTAACGACAGCCTTAAGGCAACCCTGTGTAACAACTTCACATTAAAGCAACACTCGCGTCTCCGCTGTTGGATCACGCACTACTTTAGCCCTGGACCAGCCAGGACACCTATCCTTTTCTAGCATCAGTGCTAACTGCCTGTTGATCAGTTTTCAGGCATTATTCTGCATCCGTGTCACCAAAGCTAGAATATTACTGATTTTGGAAAACGTCACTGTTAGCCGAGTTCAAAGGTCAAACACCCTGCTATACGGGCAATGTTTGAAGTGTACTGCGTCATTGGCTTCCAAAAAAACAAAAGCTGACAGTGGACGTATTGAAAGGAGGTGAGGGAGTGTGAAAGTAAGGCATACTTTCTGATAGGAGTCACGCAAACACACTCTCCCTCCCTGGCCAAAGCGCTGACGTGGTCATAAACAAGCATGTCGTCATGCTCGCAAGTCGCTCCTTCTTGCGAATCGCGGCTTCTAGGTCACGTTCAGGGATCCCGGACGGCGATGCCAGCGTCATGACCTCATGGCGTGACATCACGAGCGCCTTCTAAAGTTAGTCAGCACCTGTGATGTTGACAGACGGCTCTGGCGGCGGCGCGGGGGAGGGTGGGGGGCATGGGGGACGAAGGGAGCAGGTGGGTAGGTGCGGTTGACGACGAAGGGCGGGAAGTTTCCATCACGCCACGGCTGGTGATGTCACACGCGACACTAAAAGGGTGGCCTGTGTACTCTCTACCCGGCGTTGCGAGCTCTTCTACTCGCTCGCATAATCAGCACTTTTATTAGGATTTATCAGGATGTCGGCTGTAAGGCCTTCAATGTTGTGAGGTGACGAGGCAAAATTACACTGCAGCATTTTTTCGGGTAAAAAAAAAAAAAAAAATTCAAATTAAACAAGAGTGCGATAAAAAAAGGTGGTATAAAATAGACCATAAAATGTCCTATCTGTAGTTTTTCTTACTGTGGCTAAAAGTAAACTTGACATGAACGTCTTGCATAAAAGGCACATTTGCGATTTAGGATTTTCAATAAACAATCGTTGCTGTCCACTGTAAAACATGCGATTGTCGGATTTAATACTAATAAATGCAATATTTTCATAGTTAGATCATAGAAAACCTGTTTGTGACTTTTAAAATACATTTTTCTAACATTATTAGAGCCCTCTAGACAACAAATGACACCCCGATGTCACCTTTACACTTCCATTACCCAATACGGTAGATATAATGAGAGAAAATAAGGCTCACACAGTCACAGAGTCTGACGCTCTTCTATTAATAACTTTATTCTTACCTGAACACATCAACAGCAGTGCAATTCCAACACCACATGCGTATCTTCTACTTCTAACAAACACATCTCTAGTCCATTCATTGCAACAACACTTCCTTATTGTCACAAGACAGACCGCCAGATGCATTCACTGACACTCCGAACATCACAACAACGTTATTATGCGTGTATGGGTGGTCTAAATCAACAGAAATGCAATGAAAATCACTAAGTGGGTATTCCTATCACTCACTTTATAACTCTTAATGAGTTAATAATTTGTTCTTGATATAAAAAGGGGGAAACAGTCAACTTTAGTGATAAGAGTCAAACCTCAATTTTCGTACGTCGCAGTTTTTGTATGATTCAGTTTTCATCAAGAATTTTTAGTTGAATGTAGCTTCGGTTTCGTGCACTGTCTCGGTTTGGTTTCCACGTACTGTATCGTAACGCCGTACCAACCCCCAAACAAAGCACCCTATGCGTTGCTGACTCACTGTCCGTGCATATTTCATCGCGTGACTGCTAAATAACCCGCCATGGGGCCAAAAAAAAAGTTGCGAGTGGCAGCAATTTGATAAAGAAGGTGAAGAACACTATTGAATTTCATGTACGGGAAGTCCGTATCACCGATAAGTTCCATGAGTTCGGCATTAATAGCATACAGTCCCTCGCTACATCGCACGTCGAACCTCGCATATGCATGATCGCTGGAAAGACTATGTCTCCCAACTGGCCTGGGAACGCCTCGGGATCCGCCGGGAGGAGGTGGACGAATTGGCCGGGGAGAGGGAAGTCTGGGCTTCCCTGCTTAGGCTGCTGCCCCCGCAATCCGACCTTGGATAAGCAGTAGAAGACGGACGGTTGGATGAATGAAAATGTATTAATATTGAGTCCTACCTGGTGAAAATTCACTTATGGCGATCGGGTCTGGAACCGATTAACCGCGATAAACAAGGGGCAGCTGTAATCGGATTGACATGATTTCGTGAAAGTACCACTCTACGTGCTTTTCCTTGGATTTTTTGGTGATTTTCTAATCTGCCACAAACCAAATTTGACAACAATGAAGTGCAACCTTCAGATTTCGGGTGAGTCAGTCCAGAAAAATGATGGCAGAGAGGAAAACTGTGGCGATGACCATAGAACTGGAATCGGACCACATCGCGACAAAGGAAGGCGGTAGCTGCTGTCATGGCTGCTCAGTACAATATGGCTAACTACCACAAAAGCAAACAAAACAACAACAATAATAATAATAATAGATGAAGAATATCATGTAAACTGTAAAGTCAGTTGTGTTTGTCTTTGTCTGTGAGTACCTTTATTTTGATTTCATAGTTGTACTTGTTAGCAATGTTGTACTTATGCTTATCATTATGTACATTATTATTTTAAAATGCATGTAATTTAAAAAAATATCCTTTCTATTCAGTCAGCCAGTGTCCCTGAATGCACCTTGTTGGACGTGAGCGCTTCCACTGTACGAGTAGAGAGTCCCACGCATGCGAGCCAAAGTGTCTCCATATTAAAAGCGTGTTTTCATCCCAGCTATGGTTTCAGCTATATATTATATTATATTAGCAGTGGCTGGCAGGCGCACGGAGGAATGTTCCGCTGCCGCCGCCGCCGCCATCAAAGCTGCAGCGCTGTGTAAACTCCACACCAGAGAACCACATCTCCAAAATGATTAGACCTGCTTGTCCATATTTTTGGGTGCTTCTTTGAACTGGCGTGGGTGTAAACAACACCTGGACTAAAAACGACAGGACAGTACTCCCTTCTAGGCCGTCCCATGTGACACTTGTTGCTGGGTCAACTTTATGATGCCGCCCAGCTCGAAATAAAGCTACGGCAGTCATGACGACTGTTAGGGACACAGCAGGGAAAGGACAGGGCGGCAGGGACGCACGATGCATCGTACTGATCTTCTTGTGTAGGTAAACAAGGTCATTGGAGAAGCAGGAACAGCTCTCAGTATGATTCAATGCACTCCGACGCCACTAAAACACGTAAAAACAACAATAACTTTGATGACAAGCAATGCTGGAGTCGTACTGCTTGGGAGTCACAAGGAAATGATCTGTTCCTGGGTCAAACTGTGACCATCATGGACTGTGCAGGCAATGTTTTGGGTAGAATTTTAACATCATTAACATCAAGTGTAAGAAATGCAAGAATGTAATATAAGAACGGAGAAAAGAAGTTGATAGTAAAAAGCAAAAACAATAAAATCATCTCCATTCATTTTGATAACGACTGACGCAGGAGTCTTTCTTAGAGGAGAAATGATCTGTTCTGGGGTCAAACTGTGGCCATCATAAAGTGTACAGGCAATGTTTTGGGTAGCATCGTCACATGAGGTCATATAAGTAAGTGAAAAGAAGCGACAAGAAGTAAAAACGTGACGCAAGCGTCTTACTTAGGAGAAATAGTCTGTTCCGGGGTCAAACTGTGGCCATCTTTAGTTTGTATTAAATACTGTACAGGCAACGCTTAAGTACCGATGGAAACTTTCCTGAAGCTCTGAGAATGGAAAGTGTAATAACTGGTGGGGGCGGAGGGCTTTTGGGAGGGGGCACTGAGTGATTGGTTCAGGTTTTAACAATAGCGGGGTGTCTGGGGGGGGTTGGTGGGCAGATGAATTCTCAAGATGGAAAGAGTGTCTATTTAAAGACTCGCCGGCTGGGAGAAAAAAAAATGTCCAGACTGGAAACATGCAGCCGTCCTTTTTTTTTTTTGTCAGGCACCAAATAGCTGCGTTTTGAATTACGAGGCCATAATGGGCCGCGATATAATATACCGAGCGTCTGATTCCGCTGGGGCATACTTGGAAGGTCGGTCGCATTTTTGGGTGCAAGGCTTTCTCATTAATCATTTAGCCGTGCACTTTTAAGAGCGCGCTTTCTGACTAACAAGGGAGGCCGTATCGCTTACACCAGCACTCTGAACAAAGCGCTTCTGACAGCTTCTAAAAACGGCGCTCACAGGTGGAAACCAGCAATAGACGGAAGGCATGGCAACATGGACGCACACGTAACACAACGGGGGGGTGCTAAGAGAGAGTGGAAAGTGTTTAGACTGCAAGACGCGGGATGACAATTTTGGCTTCTTTCAACAAACATCTCAGCTGCGGACCCAGCGCCACACACATGGACGCCCGCAGTCAGGTGGTCTCTGTCCACGTCGTGTGCGTCCCGGATGGACTCGCGTCTGTTCCACTGACCCTTCCGTCGTTAGGTCAGCGAGGTTTCTAATCTTAGACACCTTGTTGCACAGCGACTACTTCCTCTGCTGGACCTCACACTACTAAACTATTCAAGGCCGGCGGTGGTAACCATCCCTTTGTCGCGTCACGGCCGTGTTCACATGTAACCACGCAGAACCTGGCCAAATCGTATCTGTGACCCCCCGCCGCCCCCGGCCGAGGTTTCTAAATATAGCAGCAGGTCATCCCCACACACGACGCCGACGGGACAACACATCCAAACATAAGGACACCTCTGACGTCCCCATAGGACACAAAGGAAAACGGTCTGTTCCAGAGTCAAACTGTACACGCGCTGTATTACGTAATAGGGGTGTCACAAGAGCTCATGTCACAAGAAGAGCGTGGGGGCGAGCCTGGGACGATAAGAAATACAGTACATGAATTAATCACAAAATAAATCATCAGTTCCCAATTATTTTCTGTCATACCCCCACTGGGGGACAGAAATATTTTCGCCCTGAAACTGATCATATCTATTTATTCATCTGTACTGTGCAGACTGAACTCGAAACGGAAACCAGCAAAATGCAGCAAAACGGAGAGCAGTGAAGCATACAAGCATATTCAAGAGTCAAACTGCATGCTGAGTACGACGAATTCAGACATGTTGGCAGGTGTGCACTAATACTGAAAGTCCACCCTGCCTCCCACGCCCCCCCTGACAGTTCACCACGCCCCCGCCCCACTATTTGAGAAGCACCTGTCTGTTCTCCTCGTCTGTCGCTTCCAAACAGGCAGGAAGAGAGATCACTCTGTGCATCGGTTTCAGCACCTTGGCACGTTTGTCCTGTAGAACAACGGCATGAACAGAGTGAGCCCTTCTGGCAGTCATACAGTCTCCTTGTCTCGGTGCCTGTTGTGACTTCCCCGGAGCTCACGTATAAGCAAAATATTCACTGTCAGGGGAAGAGTAGCGCTAGTTGTACCAAATGCTCTGTGATGGGGGGGGGGGGGACTCCATTGAGCACACAAAAAACCTTACCAGCCACCTGAAACGCCAGCATCGCTACGACTGGGGGCTTCCTAGGCCACAGCGTTTCAAAAGTGCCAAAGGTTTGCCAGAGACCTCCGTGGCGTCACACCGGCTGCTCGGAGCGTTTGTCCAAATACAGTGCACCTTGCTGGGCCACAGCAGGTGGCTCCTGCCGCTCTATACTCTGGTTCTCCTGGTAGCTGTGATGTGGTAGTAATGTCATGATATTGGATTAGGACAAATCAACAGGTACACTTGGTCAAATCCTAATTTGTTCGCGTCCTTCTTACCTCCAGATGTGCACAAACCATGTAAATAAAAAAAGTAGATGTAGAAACGTTATCTGTACCATATTGGTCTTGTGAAGGAGAACGTCACTGGCATTGATTTGCATCTCTAAATAAAACCATGAAAATAATCATGAATTATTAAGAACTACCATAAGAAGGGTACTTATGACACCATAATTCACACAAGGCTCCGTTTCAGACAAACATGACCTCAAATGACTCAAGTATAAAAAGTTGATTTGAGAATTGGTTTTAAAGCTTGAAGAGCTGGTATTGGAAGTATCGATATTTCGGTATTGATGCGCACATCACTACCATGTAACAGTGCACAGAATCCATGACCCCTCTAGCATTCAATAATCTTTATCCTCAATGTTGGGACCAAAAGAGCGGCCAATATTGGTGTCTCCCCTATGAGCTTTTATTCACTTCCATTTTCACTTCCAAGGTGGTGGCTTTCCTTTTCTTTGGCGCACTGCCGCTTGGGAGACATAACAAACTGCAAAAAGTTAACTAATAATGTTACTAATGCAGTGTGGCTGCACAGGCACCGACGGTGTTCTTCCGTTGCACACTCTGTTACTAGTTCTTGAGCAAGCCTGGTGTTTACGGACCAAAATGACATTTTTAGTTAATTTACGATAGCGCCTTCATAACTCCACAAAACATCATAAAACAACACATGCAGGACGTTACAATCTATTTAATGTACTAGTCTTATTACCAGCATATGCATGAGCTTGCTATCTATTTAATGTACTAGTCTTATTACCAGCGTATGCATGAGTTTACTATCTATTTAATGTACTAGTCTTATTACCAGCATATGCATGAGCTTACTATCTATTTAATGTACTAGTCTTATTACCAGCAAATGCATGAGGTTACTATCTATTTAATGTACTCGTCTTATTACCAGCATATGCATGAGCTTACTATCTATTTAATGTACTAGTCTTATTACCAGCAAATGCATGAGGTTACTATCTATTTAATGTACTAGTCTTATTACCAGCATATGCATGAGCTTACTATTTAATGTACTAGTCTTATTACCAGCATATGCATGAGCTTACTATCTATTTAATGTACTAGTCTTATTACCAGCGTATGCATGAGTTTACTATCTATTTAATGTACTAGTCTTATTACCAGCATATGCATGAGCTTACTATCTATTTAATGTACTAGTCTTATTACCAGCAAATGCATGAGGTTACTATCTATTTAATGTACTCGTCTTATTACCAGCATATGCATGAGCTTACTATCTATTTAATGTACTAGTCTTATTACCAGCAAATGCATGAGGTTACTATCTATTTAATGTACTCGTCTTATTACCAGCATATGCATGAGCTTACTATCTATTTAATGTACTAGTCTTATTACCAGCATATGCATGAGGTTACTATCTATTTAATGTACTAGTCTTATTACCAGCATATGCATGAGTTTGCTATCTATTTAATGTACTAGTCTTATTACCAGCATATGCATGAGCTTACTATCTATTTAATGTACTAGTCTTATTACCAGCATATGCATGAGGTTACTATCTATTTAATGTACTAGTCTTATTACCAGCATATGCATGAGCTTACTATCTATTTAATGTACTAGTCTTATTACCAGCATATGCATGAGCTTACTATTTAATGTACTAGTCTTATTACCAGCATATGCATGAGCTTACTATCTATTTAATGTACTAGTCTTATTACCAGCATATGCATGAGGTTACTATCTATTTAATGTACTAGTCTTATTACCAGCAAATGCATGAGTTTGCTATCTATTTAATGTACTAGTCTTATTACCAGCATATGCATGAGCTTACTATCTATTTAATGTACTAGTCTTATTACCAGCATATGCATGAGGTTACTATCTATTTAATGTACTAGTCTTATTACCAGCATATGCATGAGTTTACTATCTATTTAATGTACTAGTCTTATTACCAGCATATGCATGAGCTTACTATTTAATGTACTCGTCTTATTACCAGCATATGCATGAGCTTACTATTTAATGTACTAGTCTTATTACCAGCATATGCATGAGCTTACTATCTATTTAATGTACTAGTCTTATTACCAGCGTATGCATGAGTTTACTATCTATTTAATGTACTAGTCTTATTACCAGCATATGCATGAGCTTACTATCTATTTAATGTACTAGTCTTATTACCAGCGTATGCATGAGTTTACTATCTATTTAATGTACTAGTCTTATTACCAGCATATGCATGAGCTTGCTATCTATTTAATGTACTCGTCTTATTAGTAGCATATGCATGAGCTTACTATCTATTTAATGTACTAGTCTTATTACCAGCATATGCATGAGCTTACTATCTATTTAATGTACTAGTCTTATTACCAGCAAATGCATGAGGTTACTATCTATTTAATGTACTCGTCTTATTACCAGCATATGCATGAGCTTACTATCTATTTAATGTACTAGTCTTATTACCAGCATATGCATGAGCTTACTATTTAATGTACTAGTCTTATTACCAGCATATGCATGAGCTTACTATTTAATGTACTAGTCTTATTACCAGCATATGCATGAGGTTGCTATCTATTTAATGTACTCGTCTTGCAGGAGGGGGCTGTTTATTGCTGCTACAAATTAGGATGGCGGGGCCTTGGCGGAGGTCTGCCTACTTTAACACATTTAGGTCCTTGACATATTTTGCATTGGGGCCAGCCCAGGTGCAGCAGACGCTTTGAGCATATTTCCAGCAGCACCATTTCAAAGCCATTTCTTTCGGCCTTGGCAGCTCTTGCGTCCGTCACAAATTTGCTCAGCTTTGCGGTGCGGCGATCCCGACCACATCCTAACATGTCGCCATCGCCGGTTGAATTAAAACTCTTGCGGCCAACACAAGAGGAGAGCGTGAATGTAAATATGTATTCCTTTGAGGAGGCAGCCGCTTCCCCAGCAGGAACACCAACGTCCCCCCCCCCCACACCCTATTAGGCTGGCACACGACTGCATAGCTGCACTAATTAGCTTCCTGTAAAAGCCTTGGATGAAAACACGGCCTTTAATCACTCGCCGCTGCTTTTGTCTCAATGGCTGCCAAAGTAAATGTTGCTTCAAGCCCAAAGCGAGAGCGACTGAATCTGCCTCGTTGTTTGTTTTGTTGTTTTTTTTTTGCTTGGCCGCGCAGGTGTTTTCATGTTGTGAAGACTTCACCTTAACATTCCTCAAATGTCCACTTTGAAAAAGGCTTTCATGTCGGTGCGCAGGTTCTTCTTCGGGATGGTTGTTTACCAGCAGTGTGTGTGCACGTTGTACCTGCAGCGCAGCCAAATTCTCCCTGGCTTCCGCTAAACATGCCAATCAAGCTGCTTTGACCCACAGAGGAAGTCACACGCAACGCTGCAGAGCTGGGAAGTGTTATTATGGGACACATTTGAGGTTGAGGTGTTTAGACTTTCACTTCCAAGGTCCAGCGTTGCTCTGGAAGCCATCATGAGGTCCCGGTACGTTGTTCTCACAGCTCACAAAAAGCATCCAGCCGGGGGTTTAGCACCTTGGTCGGCATTTATTCTTTGGCTGCACCGTGGTGTGGGTTTCTGTTTAAGTCCCGCCTTCCCGGGTGCACCGCGATGTGTCGGTTTGTGCAGTCACTGGGCGGTCCTACATGTCAATCGTGTTGGATGTTTCCTCCATACGGACATCTTCTTTTTACTTTAGTTTGCTCATTTTCATTTTTTTAACCGCAATATAGTCAAGGATTATGAAATCATTTTCTCTGCGAGTTGAAGTCCCGCCTTCCCACACACAGACTGTATGGCGACTGAAGCGATTCTCGCTCATTGTTCGTGCGGTCATTGGACAGTCAACATGCCAATCATGTTTGATACTTCCTGGACTTATTGTTTCCTGTTCAATCTGACAGTATGGCGAGTGGACAGATCCTCCGTCATTGTTCGGTCTATATGTCAATCATGGTAGATATTTCCTGGACAGATCCTCCGTCATTGTTCGGTCTATATGTCAATCACGGTAGATATTTCCTGGACAGATCCTCCATCATTGTTCGGTCTATATGTCAATCATGGTAGATATTTCCTGGACAGATCCTCTGTCATTGTTCGGTCTGTATGTCAATCATTTGAGATATTTCCTGCACAAAGACATTTAGTTCCTTATTGTTTCCTGTTCAATCTGACCGCAACTGGTCATTGTTCGGTCTATATGTCAATCATGTTAGACATTTCCTAGACAAAGACATGTTGTTCCTTATTGTTTCCTGTTCAATCTGACAGCATTTGGGCAGATCCACTGTCATTGTTCGGTCTGTATGTCAATCATTTTAGATATTTCCTGGATAGATCCCCTGTCATTGTTCGATCTATATGTCATTAATGTTAGACATTTCCTGGACAAAGGTGACATTTTGTCTCCTGCAAAATCATGTTTGGACAGATTGTCAGTCATTGGGTGGTCTACATGTCAATCATGTTCGATACTTCCTGGACAAAGACATGTTGTTTCTTATTGTTTCCCGAACAATCCGACTATATTGCGATTGCGCGGATTCTCAGTCATTGTTTGTGCAGTCATTGGGCGGTCGGCATGCCAATTATGTGAGATATTTCCTGGACTAAAACATTTTCTTTCTTATGGTTTCCTGAACAATCTGACTATATTGCGAATGGACAGATTCTCAGTCATTGCTTGTGCAGTCATTGGGCGGTCTTATGTGTCAATTGTGTTGTTGTTGTTGTTTCCAGGACAAATATATTTTGTTTCTTACACAATCCTACACAATCTAAATGTTTGGCCATTGGACAGATTCTGAGTCATTGTTTGGTCTACATGCTATTTCCAGACATTTTGTTTCCTATTGTTTCCTGCACAATCTGACTACATTGAGATTGGACAGATTCTCAGTTTGTGCAGTCATTGGGCGATCGACATGTCAATCATGTTTGATATTTCCTGGACAAAGCCATTTGGTTTCCTGCACAATCTGACTGTATGGGAATTGGACAGATTCACAGTCACTGTTCGGTCTACATGTCAGTCATGTAAGACATTTTGTTTGTTATCGTTTACTGCGCAATCTGACGGTATCGCAGTTGGACCGATTCTCAGTCATTGGTCGGTGTACATGTCTGTCATTTTTAAAACAGAATTTTATTCATTTATATATTTCAAGAACATCTTTTTTGGAATGATTTTGTGTAATACTAACTGAAGCAGCAGCAGCCGGGCTGGTGTTCCCATGTGTTCTAATTGTTTCCAGATATTTTTTTGCACAGTGGCTAAAAGGACCCCTCCCTGTCTGGGTCTTTCCCCATGTGAGTGTGAGCTGCAAGGTCAAACACCAGCTCGTGTCTGTTAGTCCGTCCATCCGTCCGTGCGTCAGCGAGCTGGCAGGTCACGGCGGGTCGTTTTGTTACTCGACGCTTTTGCACGGATCTGCGAAATGTAGCTCGCGCGCTGACATGTTGGAATCAACACTTTTTTTCTTTTTTTGGTTATTATTGATTGCGATGAAGAATTGTGCCTGTGCAAAGAGCGTAACTGTCAGGGAGGTATTCATCGAACAAACAGCATCTGTAGTTTGGATGCTAATGAACCACCGGATTAATGTCTTCTTTTTTGGTGTCAGCTGCAAACCTGGCAGACGGCAAAATAGAAACGTTCCCACCTTCGCGGCTTTTCACAACGACATGCGATCCACCTTCACCCCCGCTGAGACACAGCGGGGGTGAAGGTGGATTCCTCAGCAAGGTGAGGAGGAAGTAATGACGCAGAAAGGAGTCATCGCTCAGCTCGCTGTCAAAACTTTCACACGCTCCTCGTAGGGACCGTGACATAAGCTAATACATCGCATGCTAAACTGTGCTAAAATGTCAGACAACTTCCTGTACAACTAAACTTGACGTAAAGTGTAACCCTGAAAAGGAAAACTAGGCAAACTATCTATCTTGCTACCTTTTTAACAAGACAGCTAACTGATGCAACAAGTTAATTCAGTTAATTCAAGTTAATTTAGTCTCGCTAATGACTAGTTAGCTAATGCAAAAGCTAGCTGACGTATCTTGCCAGTGAAATAAATCAAACTATTCCTAGTTAGTTAGCCAGATATTCTATCAATTTGCTAAGTTATGCTAGCAAAATGCCAATTTTTAAAATGTTTGACAAGACCTACAAGTAAATGTATTTAAAATGTACAGCTACCGTTCGCTAGTTAACTACTAGTAGCGTCTCACTGCTTAAGCTAGCTGATGTATCTTGCCAGTGAAATAAATCAAACTATTCCTAGTTAACCAGAAATAGCTATCAATTTGCTAAGCTATGCTAGCTAAATGCAAAATTCAAAAATGTGTGACAAGATCTACAAGTCAACTTTATTTAAAATGTTCTACTGTTCGCTAGTTAACTAGTATTAGCATCTCACTGCTGAAGCTAGCTGATGTATCTATGCTAGTGAAATACATACAAATATTCCTCGCTTGTTAACCAGATACAGTGGAACCTTGGTTAGCGTCACTCATTTGTCCCAGAAAGTCTGACTCTAAACGAAACGGACATTAACCAAATAAATTTTTCCCATCAGAAATAATGTAAATCCAATTAACCCGTTCCAGAAAGCCAAACATGTTAACGCAAAACACAAAATTACAGTTTTACATGCAGAAAAAGTTTAAGAACACAGCTGGAGTGTATTAATAACACAACAAGACGCGCGGCATATTGTATTCTAACAGAGGCAAAATTGTGGTGTAACACACTAACCGAGGCCGACGCCAACTGAGGCTCCACTCTATATTTCTGTTAGCTAGCTAAATGCAGAATGTGAAAACGTTCGACTACTTCTAGAAGCAGACTTAATTTAAAGTGTAACTTAGTTGATTAAATATGAATATTTAAAGCAGCACCCGGGAATCATTGTCGAGCTGTGCGGTCTCACAGCACCAAAACTTCTGCTTGGGAGCTTTAGGACTGATGTTAATGCTAACGCCGGCTAAAGTACGTGACATGACATATTATTCAATTTCGAATGTCATTCACACATCATCACTTGACGCCCGTTAGCTTCCTAGCTAAGCCCAGTTAGCTCATGAATCCATCAGTGGCTAAGGACGACTCTTCCGAGGAAGGAAGGGAGTTGCTAACGGCCAATATTTTTGCCCTCGCAGATTGCAGTTGTTCAAGCATGGATACCGTCACCAGTGTCACCTCCAGTGCCGGAGAGGATTTTTTACTTTTTGTCGAAAGTTAAAATATGGGAACTCCACATGAGAAAAAACACGGGAGTTTCCCGGGGGAAACGTGAGTGTTGACAGGTGTGCGTTAGCACCGCGTTAGATGAAGTTGCCATTCCAGCCGCGGCGGTGTCAGGCCGGACTGCGCCAAAAAGACATTCATCAGTCACTCCTCATTCGTCTCAGCCCAGTCCCTTGCGTCTTAAAGCGGCGCTGCCATTTTCGGCGGGCTGGTTCACAGTACAATGATTGAAATAGCCGTTACGTAACACGGAGGTGTTGTGTGACACCGTGTGAATATGAAGCCTTGTCCCAGTGAGGGCAGCCTTTACGGGGGCGCCGCCGACCGCTAGGTGTTCCGTCAAAGTCTCCAGAGGCCGCGTTCTCACACATTTTTTTTCAATTCCCCCTAAAAACACTTCAGTAAATTATTCCTCAAGTCCCCTAACTGTTTTTCCACACTCATATGGTCTTTTCCCGACCCCCCCATTAGCTAGCTTTGTGTTTCACTGGCGTTGTTTGTACGAAACAGGCTAACCAAGTTACAGATCGTACTGTTGATGTCATTTCAGTCATCATAAAACCCCACAAGCAACCAAACGCAGCAGCAGGATTGTTCCGATTGGACTTCCTGGTTAGGTCACATGGTTGCCTGGCGGCTTGTTGCTAGGCAGAATTCAAGAAGCGTAGCCCAGCCACGCACAAAGGGCTGTTTGAATGGCAGACAAGGGGCTGACTCTGCATTTCAATCACTACTCTGTATAAAATATGGAATACACACAATCTCATGCAATTCTTACCCAGATTTTTGGGAAAAATACGCATCTGAAGTCACTACAAAGACTTCAATCGTTAATCTAACGTTAATTAAATTCATTATGTTTTGTCTAATTGCAAATTCTAAGACATAAGAGGCAATTCTGACCCACATTTCCACACGACACAGATTTTTGTGCGATGTAAAGAGGCATGTTTTTCCCCAAAACTGTGTCAGAATTTTCAGACGCTACGGTTGAGTGGGCACCACCCCGCCTGCCCCGCCTGCAACGCTCCCGGCTTGTGTTAGCGGATATGTTTTGACGGTAACTCCACTTTGCACGCCGACTTTGATTTGCATTAAAACGACTCTTACGAAAAAGGCCGCTCTTGTCTTGACTGTGACTTGCGGTGGACTCGTATTCTGGTCTTCTCACGGTAAGCAGGTATGTTTGCTTTAATGTGCCTGGCAGGGCGGGCGTTCAGCGCTCCGAACTCGCCGTGTTTATGCAGGTGCAGGACGTTCAGGAGAGGGTTTTTTTTTCTCTCAGAGCGGCCCTATTGGAAAAGGGGACGCCTTTATGTGGCGTTTACCGGGACGGGCCCACAGAAGGCATTTCCTCGGGTTACTGGAAATGGAGCAGTAAAGGGTTAGAAACATGTCACGCCAGGGGGAGAAATATTTAAGTGTCAGAAACGAGACGGACACTCGCGCCGGTTTGGACATCGCTTAGCACACTTTGTGAACATTTATGTTGACTTTGCGGAGTGCTGTGGCTTGAGTGTGTGTTTTTTTTTATTCCTCACGCCAGGAGCGTTCTGAACCCAGAATGAACAAAGCTGCAAGACCAAGGACGGCCGCTGCAACGGGAATGGAGTGAGGTTCCCCGGGCTGTAAAAGTTAGCTCGTGGAAACGTGTGTTTCGTCTTTAGGCCTAAGGCTGCTTTCACACGCTCACAAGAATCAGCAGGCGAGACACAATTATTATGTCAACGCTTAACTTGTGCAGAAGTTAGCTTGGAGACTCAAGCTTAGCTTCTTTCCAGCTTTCTGTGCCCACAAAGCAATCCATGCGTATTTGTTGGAACATCAAACTTTACGGACTAATTTGTATGTTTCGCCAGGTCAAATGAACAACATTACTAATCCAGTGTTTTCCTGCAGCCCGCCACATTAGAAATTTGGCGCTAACTGTGTACCCTCGCTCATAAAACACATTATAATGGGACTGTACGGGAATGGAGTAGATGGCACCGCAACTCTGCTGCCTAACACACCTGTTCGAAGAATAAGAAGACGTAGCAGGAGGGGAGCAGTGTCGCTAGATTTTGCAATTATTCAGACCCCTGTAGATTAAAAAAAAAAACAACTAGTGACAAATCTATCAACTTTTTCTGGTCTTATTGGACACTTTTGCTCCTCGAAAAACACGCCCCAGGCTGCGTCTTGTTTGTGACATTAAAAAAACATGTTTTGCTTTAAGATATATGTACAGTATACACACACAAATTATATTCAATATTTTGTTTGGGTTGGTTTAAAAAAAAAAAAAAAAAAAGTAAAAGCGGCCCCCGCATCTTTTGATTTTTTGGTATGCGACCCTTAGTGGAAATAGTTTGGACACCCCTGGCCTACAGCCAATCAGGATGCAGAATACAATGGGCGGCTTCTCCCTTAGCCAATAAGGACACAGAACACAATGCGCGTCATACGCCGTAAAAACACAAAACTTGAAATGTAAAAAAGAACGCAGTTTTTTCTATTTTTTCATTGTACGTTTCTTAAAGGTTATGTTAAAGCCCCGTCTCGTCTCGTTCTCGTCTTGCGCATCGTCTCGTGAAGTGAGTGTGCCGTGGCAGCCCTGCATGCGTTATGCACGACACAAATGTTGTCATTGAAACCCATCTTGTCCAAAATGCCTCTAGAAACGTCCACAAACACACTGAAAAGTCATTTGTGTTGGGTTTTTTCAGGAATAAAACCAAAACCCCCAGCATGTGGAGTGATGCTATGCTGTCACTACACCAAACAACAAGCATCACCTCTCACCCGAATAGGCAACACTTTGCTGCATTCTGTGAGACATGGACGACAGCCGTGAATCTTCTGGAAATCTAGAAGGAAATGCAATGTCAGAGTAGAGCAGAGTCTATAGGGCAATCATCTATGCGCTCACATTTGAATCGTTCAGGCTCACGCAAAGGCTGACTAGTGAGTTTGTCCAGTCAGCACAGAGGGCGTTAGCAAGCTTTATGAAATGTGGCTAATTGCAGGTCGCCGCTTAGATAAGCCGATTTACTCGAAACGACGTGAGTCCAGAAATACAAAACAACAAACTGTCCAACTTTTTTTTCTGGAATCAATCAGCGCTGATTGGTTGTTCAAACATCACAACAACACCTTCACTGTGGTCCAAAAAGCATGTCAGCGTCCATATAAACACGCTGCGCGGGGCTGAGATGTACACAGCGCTCAAAGCCGATGGCTTCTTATGTACGCGCCACTTTAAAAGCTTGTCAACTTTGGCTGCAGCGCCAAATGAGCCCGCGCTCAATGAGCCATACTGTTGCTGCATGGGCGCAAACACAGATGCGCGCTTGAGCACGCCTTTCAAAACGGCGGTGAGCGCACACATACATGTGCCGTGAACTGGGTTGAGAAATTTGAAAGAAAACAAACAGGATTCCTGAGCGGTGCGCTGTGGCGTGAGGCCGCTGGACGCCGACACAAAGAGGGGCCTGTTCGGCGGGCGTACACGAGCATTCCAGCTAACAGAACAGGCTCTGGGACGCTGTTGACCTAAGCTACTTTAGAATGTTTGTGCAATAGGTTTTGACCGCTTGATTAAAAATATCGTTTGATGCCCGAGCGCCCGTGCCCGAGCGAGGGGGCAGTTCAGACTGGTCTGAGCCGAGCGACGTGAACAACATGTCCTCTCATCAATGTGGAAAAGTCAGCCACAGTCAAACTATTGAGGCTGATGTCTGTTGCTTGCTTTTTCAATTATATAACACAAGCGCCAGTCAAAGAGCAAATGTCACATCACACAAACTGCCAACAGTTCCAGCATGGAAACATCAGTCAGTCAATGCCATGTTTCGCCCAGACACTTCTCGACGGATGATCATGCAGATGGTCATGATTCCCAACTTCCATTTCTGGATGCTTGAGAAAATTCCCAAACATTTCCTCTTCAATTACTGTGATGGTTACAGTCTGTCGGATAACTTAAAACCTTCAATCTGCCAAAGTCCATTACCCGTGCCTTGACATTTTCTAGCAGGCCTGCAGACTCATTTTAGACCTGCTCCACGGTACGATCCATAATAAACGGTCCCGAACAATCAGTACCCATACTGACACACTTGACCTGACTGAGAATTCTGAATCGCTGCATTTTGTTTTTTGTTCGTGGAGAACGTAGTTGTGGTGACCATGAAGGAGTAAGATCTCGACACGCATGCTATGCTAGCACCGGCAGTCTGTTATGGCCCTGCAGTGATCCTGTAGCCTGTGAAATAAGATGTAAACAAAGGAGTGTTATTTCATGTCTACAGGGCTCTAATAATGTTAAAACCCGTATTTAGTTAGAAAGCCACCAGCAGGTTTTCTGCGCTCTAACTGCAAAAATGTTCCATTTATTAATATTGAATCCTGCTTTGCGGAAATTCACTCATCGCGGTCGGGTCTGGCACCAATTAACCACCATAAATGAGGAACGACTGTATATACAGTAAGTTGCACTTGATAACTCGCAGGACCGCCCAAGCAATTGGGAAAAAAAAATGTGACTTATAGTCGGGAAAATACGGTAGAAGAGTTCCACCATGGGCCTAAGGTTTACCGATCTGACCGATCCACCGCTCGAGGCTTTTTTGGCCCTTGTTGTGGATCAGTTTATCCTATGCAGTCCGTGTAGACCAGGGGTCACCAAGGCTTTTCCTTGTGAGAGCTACTTTTCCAAAATGAAAATGGCCAAGAGCTACTCATTTTTGTAACATTTATTTTCAGAGCTTATTTTCAACCCAAACAAAGCGAATATGCTTGTTTTACCAGAACATCAACAAAATGCTGGTGTCCACAACTCACATGTTGTATTTCACAATGCATTTCTTTCTACTGTTCTTTCATTATTAACTGAAAACCTGAATGAAAAGCTGGCTTGCGGGCACCTCATGTGGTCGTGGGGGGCTACCTGGTGCCCGCGGGCACCACGTTGGTGACCCCTGGTGTAGACTGACATACTGAAGATGTAAAAACGTCCCCAAAACACCAGCAATGTCTTCATGTCGACAACACGAGCCAGTTCGAGCCAGTGACTGCACTGTCAGTCGAGCAATGTACCTTTTTCCCCACTGCAGACAAAAAACAGATGTTGGCGGGTGTTTGTGGGTTTTCGTCCGGTGGGAAAGGGTTCTCGTTTGGTTTCTTGACGGAGACAAATGTACAAAGGATCAGACATAGAATAACACTTTAAACAGCACATTCGCATACCTCTGCCAAGGCCAGTGTGAGCAAAAAAATGTGTTTTTCCTCCAGAAATCTAGCGCAGTAAAAGTTGGCCCGCGTGGCGTTTTAGGAACAAAACATCCGATGTGGAAAAATAACAATATAATATGAGTTGCCTTGGCCTTGGTTACACCATTTCACTCACTTTCAACATAAGCCAAGCTGTAGTAGACAGACCCAAAAATGTGGTATTATGCCGTACCAAACCATTACATCCCAAATAAATAAATGGGAGAATGGCTGTGCAGGTGCCAGTCAGGAATGTTCAAACTGTGTCAGAGTATGTGTTTGATAAACAAGGGCATGTGTGCCTGGCAAATAGGAACAAGATAAATTAAGGCCACCATAAAAAGAAGTCTATATGAAGACCTTTTCAGAAAATCTTTGATGCGGTGGACGTTTTATAGCTTTGAGGGTCGCAGTGAACTGGAAACATGACGATGGAGGTCTTGCCTGAGCTGGTTAAGACTATTTTTTGTTGTACCTGACTGGAAATGAGAAAATAATAACCCAAAGAAACCGTAATGCTGACTCAAACACAGTACAGTTAAAAACCTGCAAAGCTGAAAGATCATTGAAACAACGCCAAGTGCATGTACTGTATACATGCGTCTGCAGAGTTGAGGTCTGCTTGCCATCCCAAACCCTGCTGCATCCTCACTGCTGAAAGGCAAAACTCCAGACACCGAAATGGAAAACTGTCGTCTGAGGTTCCATCTGGTGTGAAAAAATGACGAACATCTCACGACTCTGTGAGTAAACCCCTCTTCCTTCCCGCCTTCAACCCTTCGCGATGGACCGTCCTGTCTCCCTCTGCACGTCACACACACACACATACATACACACACACCTCGCCATATATCACCTGTCTGTGCTTGTGACAGCGAGCGGTGTTTGCACCTTTGCCACCTCTGCCGACACCCCTCTTAACCTTTGACCTGGACGGTCCGGTTTGACCTCCCCAACACGCTGGTTCTGTTAGCTTTGTCCACCTCTGACGTCAAAACGCCTTTAAGAGCAGGATTAACAACGGCAATTCACTCTGGACGGGAGCTGTTTTTTTAAGAACCTACTGCAAAAACACGAGTCAAAGATCCTCTATGTGACAGGAATATTCTGCTGGACGCACTGTACTTATGCCAGTCAAAGATTATCTATGTGACAGGAGAGCTCTGCTGTTTTTGAGAACCGACTGCAAAAGCCCTAGTCAAAGATCCTCTAGAAGACAGGAGAGCTCTGCTGTTTTTAAGGATGTGCTGCAAAAATGCAAGTCAAAGCTCCTGTATGTGACAGGAGAGCGATGCTGTTTTTTTGGACCTACTACAAACGCATTAGCCATAGATTCTCTATATAACAGAAGCACTTTGCTGTTTTGGAGCACCTACTGTAAAAACACTAGATCATGTACATGTGGCAGAAGCACTCTGCTGGATTTAAGGACCCACTGCAATACTGCCAGTCAAAGATTATCTATACGACAGGTGCACTCTGCTGTTTTTGAGAGCCTACTGCAAAAACACTAGTCAAAGATCCTCGATGTGACAGGAGAGCTGTGCTGTTTTAAAGATCTACTGCAAAAATGCAAGTCAAAGGTTCTCCATGAAACAACTAGCTCTCTGCTGTTTTTGAGGACCCACTGCAATTATGACAAAGATTCTCTATATGACAGAAGCGCTGCTGTTTTTAAGGATCTACAGCAAAAATGTAAGTCAAAAGATCCTCTATATGACAGGAAAGACTTGCTGTTTTTCAGGACCTACTGCAACAACGCTAGTGAAAAATCCTCTATACTCTGCTGTTTTTAGGAATCTGGGGCCACCAGTTGAATACCCCTGCGCTAAACCCCAGCCTCAAGACCTAATGCCTAAACTCTAATCCCTTAACTCTCCACCCCCCAAAACCAGACCCCAAGCACCTAATCCCAGAATCCCCAAAGTCCCAACCACATGGGAGTCCACCAACATTCAGAGTTGGTCGGGGGCCACCTTATCTTGAGGGTCTTTGTGTCCACCTCAGCCTCCATAGTCAGATACTTCCACCAGTCTGGGTGGCCTGGAGGGGGTTTCTCCAAGTTGGAAAGGGATCTAATCTCAGTTTCTCCGTAATCTCCTTAAATCCCATGCTTCCTGCTTGCCCCTCAAAGTTGAAACCTTTCGTGTAAGGCCTGATCTCCAAGCTCAGACTTTTCAACTAGGCCTGATTTGCGTTAAGTTTCCACACGCCTGCAGACATTCCTTGCGGCATGTGAGGCCGCTGATTTATCTGCAACAACAAAAAAAACAAACTTAAATGCCATCTCAGTTTGCTCTCTTTTAACGCAGCCCTTATATGTTTGCTCAGAGGAACGTAACCAGGAGAAGCAATGCGAGGAGACAAAGTACAACGACCTTGCGTGACGCCACTGATGTCATAACCTCCGTAACCGCCTCACAGCTGGTGGGAATGCAGAACGAAGCATGGAGGCCCGGGCGGGCTCAAAGGTGGCCATGTTGTTCCGCCGCAAAGGATGTGGTCACTGGTTAGACCACACACACACACACACACACACACACAAGCAAGAGCTCACCAAATTGTTATTGTGTTACATCGCAGCAAGGACTGACACAACGCTGTCATCATCATGGAAGCGTAGGAGTTAGCAATCCGCTCACTACTTGACTGCTCTGTCATGCTGAGTTATACATGATGAAACCAGGGATATGATTCTGGATGTGGAAGCAAAATACAAATACAAGGCAGAAGAAGCATTCTTGTCAAGAAGTGTCAAGTCGTACTGTCCTGTATTCTACATTGGCCACTAGGTGTCAGTAATTGTTCCGTGAGACAGGCACTAGACTCATCACTAAGGTTCCCACATTTACTGTTAACGCTGCTTGAGCAGGAGTTTTATTTACGTCTTCCACGGCTTATTTACACTTATTTTGTCTAATATTTTGGGTGATACGAGTCTACAGCCATTTAAAGCCGCGTACTGGTACGCTGGAAGTACGCTGCCCAGAAAAAAACAAGGAACTGCTAACGTGTGAGTCAATTTTCTATACTGTATATACAAATAACCTCTTAGCATATTTTTACAATGTAGCCATTGGTAGAAGTTTGGACACCCCTGGTGTAAGCAATATCTGATCAATGCCCATGGGAATAATAAACAAGAAGACCCAGGTGTGCCAATTGCAACTTTGAAGTGGATGCGAACACCCCGTCCCATCCCTCACTCATCGTATACCGAGCGACTTCCTCGTCAGGGGAAAAACATCAATATTTACCCCCAAATAAGACGAACAGAAGCCTGCAAAGCTGAGACAGGCAAACAACACGCCACAAAGCTTCTGTTGGGGAGTGCCAGTCGCAGCCGCTGCGTGCCAGCTGTAACTCATCTTTATTTATGACCAAATATTTCTCTCCTCGGGAGGAGAGCGAAAGTACATGACATGCGAAGACTTTTTGTATTTTTTTATTTTTAAACAACATTCCTTGCGCTCGCTGCGCTGGCAGCGTCGTTAGCCGGAGGCCACAAAGTAAAGCTGACATTCCTGGGATGCTGGGAAGACTTCTGAGGATGCAGCTAGGTACCAATAGCATACACCACGCTCCACTTTGACTGTTCTTTGTGTTCTTTTCAACTTGCTCAAGACATGCTGGGGTTTTCGGGACGCTGGCTTCTGCAGGGTGTCATTAATAAGATCTAAAAATAGCACGGACATCTGGAGCTTTAATAGAATAGTTGGCACGCCGCACCGCAGAAAGGAGTGCTGCAGAAACCATTAGAACACGTTAGAGTTTCACAATGAATTAAGTTAGAAATGATTTGTGCGCCAAGTAGGCAGCCAGTTTGGGGGCATGCTGGAATATGATGCCAGTTATCATGGATCATGCGGGGAAAACTGTTCAGTGGATGAAAGAAAATGAGGGGTGATTTTGCTGCATGGGTGGTGTCGCGACAGCTCATGAAAATGAAAACGAGGTTAAAAGAAATTGCATTTCAGTGTATATAGCACGTTGCAGGACGTAACCAATAAGCGACTACTGCCCCCTGCTGGAAGCAATAACCACCTTCTCCAGAAGAAGAATCAGAAGCTTTCAGGGGGCATTTTGATTTTAAAAAACAGCTATTTTTGCTATTATTTGAAAAATTATACATATAAATATGCAAATGATGAATTGTAACTATGCAATCCACTGTATATTTAAAGAAAAAAACTGTGCATCTGTGCTATATGTGACAAAGCGTTCTTTTTCCCGTTACACTTTTTTTTTTTTACATTTTTGCTGTTGGCTTTTTTTGGGTAGTTCTGTTTATTGTATCTTTACAATATACACCCTTGACCTACAATATGTATACCGTCATCACTCGCTCCATCGCGGTTCGGACATCACCCCGTCGCTATATCGCGTTTTTTGACAAATTAATTAATACATGATCGCTGTTTCGTGGATGACTGCAGCCTGTTATTTGTCCAAAAATGCATATTTAAGCAAAACGTTACCTATTCTTGGCCTAAATTAAGCACCTTCAAGCATAGTTTCAACAGTTTAAGGCAGTACAAGACATCGATAAAATGTAGTCTACTGGCCACTAGGTGTCACAAGTAACACGCACCAGACTTGTTCGCCAACGGCAGGTTTTTATAATTATTTATCTCAACAGGCACAATAATGACATAATGGTAATAATAAAAGTCATCATCATCATAACATGGGCGACTGTCGTGGCCTTACTCCAGCTTTGCACCCCTGACACACACACTAGCAAGTCTTATTTATGTCTTAAATGGCTTATTTTCTCTGATTATATTTACTACATTGGCTAATGGGAGTGTAAAGGTGACTATAGGGGTGTCATTCCATGTCTCAGGGGCTCTAATGTTAAAAATCGCATTAAGAAAGTCATAAACAGTTTTTCTATGATTCAATTATGAAAACATTCCATTTATTAATACTGAATCCTACTTTGTGGAAATTCACTTATTGAACGAGGGGTTACTGTATTATTTATGGTCATCTTTAGAATTGAATATCCATGTGGTGTCCTACCTTTCAGAAATATTCTATGAACCTTCCACCTTAGTATCTAAATTATTCTGCTCTTTTCACCTGTAAAAATGGAAAGAAATATGTGCTGAACGGTTGAAGTGACCTCATAAAAATAAGCGTAATCATTCCCTCCCTTTCACACCCAAAAGGCCGCAGTGTGAGTTATTCCTCGGCACGGCAACAAAGTGAAACATCACTCGGCGTGCGTGATTCATCTCGTACAAACAGCCTCTGTGCTCGGGTTCTTTTAATTCCGTAATGAGGACGTCTTTGATAAACGGTGCCCGCTGACAAGTTTGGCCTTGACTACAAGTGCAGTATAAGCTGGAGTGAAAGCAAGCAAGCTAAGTAAGCACGGCGTGTTCCAGGAAGCAGGACACAGGGTTTGGCTTCAATGTTCAATTGTTGATGTTTCCAAAGAACCAGCAAAGAAAGATTGCAACACTTGGTGCATCAGTGTTGTCTGTATGTTGTATTCCTGCAAAGGAGCACAAGACTTTACCTCAAAATGCCAGAAAAGCGGTAAAACTTGGGCTTTGGGCGAAAATATGCCTCTAAAGTCAAACAAAACATTATTCCATCCATCCATCCATCCATCCATCCATTTTGCTCCACTTGTCCGGGTCCGGGTCACGGGGGCATCAGTCTCAGCAGGGAATTCCAGACTTCCCGGTCCCCTGCGACCTCCTCCAGCTCCATCGGGAGGACACCAAGGCGTTCCCAGGCCAGCCGTGAGACAGCGTGTCCTAGGTCTGCCCCGGGGCTTTCTCCCGGCTGGGTATGCCCGCAACACCTCACCAGGGAGGCGTCCGGGAGGCATCCGGACTA
Organism: Dunckerocampus dactyliophorus; assembly: GCF_027744805.1. Taxonomy (NCBI): domain Eukaryota; kingdom Metazoa; phylum Chordata; class Actinopteri; order Syngnathiformes; family Syngnathidae; genus Dunckerocampus; species Dunckerocampus dactyliophorus. The sequence goes on along the minus strand of NC_072837.1, from coordinate 18,153,924 downwards.
GATGCCCGAGCCACCTCAACTGGCTCCTCTCGATGCGAAGGAGCAGCAGCTCTACTCTGAGCTCCTCCGGGATGACCGAGCTCCTCACCCTATCGCTTAGGGTGAGTCCAGCTCCCCTACGGAGGAAACTCATTTCATTCGCTTGTATCCTCGATCTCGTTCTTTCGGTCACGACCCAAAGCTCATGACCATAGGTGAGGGTGGGAACATAGATCAATTACTGCACACGCTGCGCCGATCCGCCTATCGACCTCACGCTCCAACCTTCCCTCACTCGTGAACAAGACACTGAGATACTTGAACTCCTCCACCTGGGGAAGGTGGAGGAGTTCATTCCCAACCCGGAGGGAGCTATCCACCCTTTTCCGACTGAGAACCATGGCCTCAGATTTGGAGGTGCTGAGTCTCATCCCAAAAGCTTCACACTCAGATGCAAACCGCCCCAGTAAACGCTGCAGGTCACAGCCCGATGAGGCCATCAGGACCACATTGTCTGCAAATAGCAGCAACGAGATCCTAAGGCCACCAAACTGGACTCCCTCGACGCCTTGGCTGCGCCTAGAAATTCTGTCCATGAAAATTATGAACAGAATGGGTGACAAAGCGCAGCTTTGGCAGAGGCCAACGTTCACCGGAAAAAGGCTTGACTTACTGCTGGAAATGCGGACCAGGCTCCTGCTCCGGTTGTACAAGGACCGAATGGCATGTAGTAGCGCGCCACCAATCCCGTACTCCTGGAGCACCCCCCACAGGACACTGCGAGGGACACTGTCCAGTGCCTTTTCCAAGTCCACAAAGCACATGTAGACCAGTTGGGCAAACTGCCAAGTACCCTCCAGTACCCTTGCAAGGGTGTAGAGCTGGTCCAGGGTTCCACGACCAGGACGAAAACCACATTGCACCTCCTGTAGCCGAGGTTTGACTAATGGTCGTACCCTTCTCTCCAGCACCCTGAAATAGACTTTCCTCGTGATCCCCCTGTAGTTGGAGCACATCCTCCGGTCACCCTTCTTGGAAAGGGGGACCACCACCCCGGTCTGCTAATTCAGAGGTCACACACACATGAACACGCAGGAAAACAGCGGGAGACAAATACAGTCAAACCTGTCTTAGCGGCCACCTTTATAGAAGGGCCACCTGCCTACAGCAGCCACTGAAAAATCCCCCCCAGCAAATTTACATGTTATAGACCCTGTGTATAGCAGTCACCTGTCCAACACAGCCAGCAGCCACCCATTTTGTCTCCCTTGGTCAATACCTGAGTGCATATAGCAGCCAAATTACCGAAGCTTCATGCACGAAAAAGTTTTGTTTTTCAATCAATGAAGGCGTCGTGTGTAGACTTTAATTACTGAGTCCTAGCTCAGTCACAATCATTCACAAGATCCACACAAACTGTCAGTTGCTCCACATAAAAAAGCCGTCTTCTTTTGACCTTGCTATTTCCTGGTCAAACATGTAACTTTAAGAGCATTTGCACCAAAACATTACCGCAAAGTAGGCTGGGAACAGGACGTGCTCCCAGCGACGCTACAATAAAAAAAAAAACATATGCTAGCATGCATGCGGCAGCAGGAGCAAAACTGAGTTTGGTTGTACTTAACTGAAGTATTTGATCAGTTATCAGTTATTATTAAGCCTCTAGCTTCCTTTTAGTAAGTAAAACCCTTGGCTATGATTGCACTACATTGTCATGTAGACCTACAAAGTACACTTGGAAGAACAAGAGGTGAATAAATGTATTGCAACTGATGTGAAACTGATGAGGGGTAGGATTAAATAAGCTTTGCTTCTTCCTACTCCTTTTTGGACATGCAAAATTGTGAATTGTACTATGTGATGTGCTACTGTTTGACTCATATGCATGTTCAGGATTATAACCATGAACCATGATAATAACAAGCCTAGTAGTGCTGTACAACTTTTATCAGCAGTCCGCAGTGCCCTCTACTGGTCAACATTATTATTTTTTTTTTTTCCCTTTTTTTTTCTTTTTTTCCCTCTACTGGTCAACATTCAAACTGGACGCCAACCTGTCTATAGAGGCCACCTGTCTATAGCAGCCACTTTTGCAGACTCCCTCTAGTGGCCGCTATAGACAAGTTTGACTGTATATAACGCCCAGCGTTTTGTGACGTCTGATTTTTTTGAGAAGGCATTTTTGTGATACAAATATATGAATCTTTTGAGCGCATATTGTTTTGAGAAGCCAAACTCTTGACTTAATTGTCCCCAGAAACTAAGTGGAACTATGTTCTTCATCACGGAAATCTGACCAGAACTGGACTTAGGACTTGGGGGGTAAGTCTTATTGAACTACAGTGCTGATGGGGATGTCATACAACTTCATGCCAAAAAATCCGAACTATCCCTTTAAAGCTACAATAATGTCACGTCTCACGTTCAGGCGACACCTCGTGGCCAATGTAGAACACAACATTCATAAGTCGAATGTTTGCCTTGTATTTATGTTTTAGTTCATTTCGTTAGTTCATGTAGCCATTTTTATGCTTGAAAATACTTAATTTAGACCAAGAATACGTACAATTTGCTTAAATATGCTTTTTTTAATCCTAATAATAGGCCGTAGTCAACCACAACAATCTTTTTTTTTTTTGCGATACAGGGAGGGAGCACTATAACGAGGGACGACTGTACTTCCATTTTGACCAAACAGAATGTTAGCATGTTGCTAACCGCGTAATAGCTAATGACACACAATTGTGATGTTACTCGAGTCAGTTCAGTTAAAAAAATTAAATTGAATTGAATAACATCACATTTATTTAAAGGGGGAAAAAAAAAAAACCTGCAGCTTTTAATATGCAGTTTTTATAAGCCTCTGCCCTGGCTGAAATGTATTTCGAAACAGCTTTGAAAAATAAAATAAAAAAAACATACATTCTTACTCATTTTGTTATGTATGAATTGTAATGGGAGTCCACCTAATTCACTTGTCAACACTTCCAATTAGATTACTCTATTGTCACCCCTATGCCACTAGGAGGTACCACATGCTGTGTATATAAGGAATGCTATGATATGCTGTGATGGAATAACCATCGCTCCTCATGAGGTCTCCCATGGCAGCAAAGCTTAGTTTTTATTTAACATGAACAACTAACGAGCTTCAAACGCAACACCTCATTACGACTCACAGCAGAAGCGGCTTTTCCTGCAGGGAAGGAAAAACCAGCTGGACTCCTTTGCAGCAACCTGCTACATTCTCCGTAAGCCACCTATGCCTGAACACTCGCTGTCCCGCTGACGCACATTCTGGCCTCCCGGCGGCCAAAGTGATGTATTCGCACCACCTAACCGCCCTCCCTGCCTAGCAAACATATTCCTTCAACGTGTCAGCAATCCGTTACTTCCACCGTCACCGTCCAAGTCCAACCATGACTCGTTCGGCGTTTACGAGTGGCCCTGATCTCATACCCTCGTGGCGGCACATTTCCAGCGCAAAGGTGACGCACGGTGCGGTTTTCAACTCTGTCAACGGTCGTTTAAATTTGACCCAAAACACACTTTCATCCCCTTGAATTCTGGTGCGGTAGTGTAATCTTTGACTGTCACAATATTTTCACTCATTTTTGGTTATTTTCCACCTGTTAGGAGAACATAGGGGGCTGGAAATGACAGTGGGTTTAACAGTGTTGAACGGTGTTCCACAGGGATATGTTATACAGGCCTCCCTCGTTTATAGCGGGTAACTGGCCAACCAGACCGCATTAAATGAATATACGCTATATACAATTTAATGTTAATAAGTGGAGTATTTTCATAGTTAAGAGTATAGAAAACCTGTTTATGACTTTCTAAATATGTTTTTTAACATTATTAGAGCCCTATAGACACCATAAGACTCCTATTATTCAGTGTTTACATCAAATTGCAACTCATGCTGCAGGGACTCTGCAAACTAGCGAGCTAACAAGCTAGCAAGCTGGTAAGCTAACCAGTGAGCCTGGAATTTATGTCTTCTAAAGTTAAGAAGCCAAAAACATACCACTTCCACGCGGGATCAGAGGATAACTTTTTTTCACTCTATCCTGTGGGACATGCCATGGCTGACTTCATGCAGTGTTAATGTAATGTCATGTTAGGTAATGTCTCTATGTTTTGTGGTTTTACTGCTGCCTAGTGACCAGAATACTACATATCATGTATTTGTCATGTATTTCCATATGTTTAGAGTAATAATAGACCAGAGTCTACCACCAAACAGTCATCATTTATTCATTTCTGAAAACCCACAATATAGTGAGGGAGCGATAATCAAACCATGATATTGCAAAGGACGTCTGTAGTCCACTTCTACTGTTTTGTATTTGACATTTTACAGTTTTTAACATAAAACTATGAGATGTCTTTGAAAGCAGGGCTTGCTGAGTGAACACTATTCTCAAACTGTGCAATGAGTTGGAAATGACAGAATTAATGATTTTAATTAGGGGTACACAATAATTATCTGACCGATGATTACCAGGCTGATATGAGGGAATTATGACATATCGATAAATCCGATATAATTAAAAATAGCTCCGATAACCGATAATTAAAAAAAAAAAGTTCCAATGAGGCGAAATTACCCGTACTGTGCGGGTGAGCAAATCAAGCTCTCCTTTTTTCTCCTGCCAGTGACGTTAACGGCCTGTCGTTACTTTCCGGGGAAGACATTTTGTGTGCTAGATGTACCAAATGCTCCATGATGAGGGTGGAAAAAAACCCCATCAAGCACACAAAAAACCTTATCAAATGTCCTTGGCATCACACAAGCTGCTCAGAGCGTGTGCCCGAATACAGTGTACCTTGCTGGGCCACGCCAGGTGGCTCCTCCAGCTCTACACTCCGGTTCTCCTGATCTCCGTAGCGGCACACCAGCTGCTTGGCGTGTGTGTCCGAATATAGTGCACTTTGCTGGGCCACAGTGGGTGGCTCCTCCCGCTCTATACTCTGGTTCTCCTCATAGTAGTCATGTGGTAGTAATAATGTCATGATAATGGATTAGGACAAATCAACAGGTACAGTTGGTCAAATCCAAATGTGTTCCAGTCCTTCTTACCTCCAGGTGTGCACAAACTACAGTTAAATTTAAATTTAAAAAGTAGATAATTGGCTGTAATTTTAATCAATTCAAGGTGTCACAAACAGGACTCTTCTCACTTTGCTATGATAAGGTTCATTTATTCATAACATTTTCGCACACAGGAGGCAGCAAAGTCTTCATTAAAAAAAACAATCAGCAGTCTATGCACTTTTTTTTCTTTTTTTGGCAGCTAACTGGATTTTAGCTTCCTTCATATCACCAAGTTAGACAAGGCAGCATTGTTAAAATCACGACAACTTCCTGTGAGGTACGTTAAGCTTATTATTCATTATTTAAAAACTCAAAACTAATTATTTTTTTTTTAAAGAGGCAAACTTGCTACAAATTGTGCGTTATGGTATATACAGTCAAACCTGTCTTAGCGGCCACCTTTATAGAAGGGCCACCTGCCTATAGCAGCCACTGAAAAATCCCCCCCAGCAAATTTACATGTTATAGACCCTGTGTATAGCAGTCACCTGTCCAACGCAGCCAGCAGCCACCCATTTTGTCTCCCTTGGTCAATATCTGACTGCATATAGCAGCCAAATTACCAACTCAAGTAGAAGCTTCATGCACGAAAAAGTTTGGTTTTTAATTAATGAAGGCGTCGTGTGTAGACTTTAATTACTGAGTCCTAGCTCAGTCACAATCATTCACAAGATCCACACAAACTGTCAGTTGCTCCACATAAAAAAGCTGTCTTCTTTTGAGCTCGCTATTTCCTGGTCAAACATGTAACTAAGAGCATTTGCACCAAAACATTACCGCAAAGTAGGCTGGGAACAGGACGTGCTCCCAGCGACGCAACAATAAAAAAAAAATACATATGCTAGCATGCATGCGGCAGCAGGAGCAAAACTGAGTTTGGTTGTACTTAACTGAAGTATTTGATCAGTTATCAGTTATTATTAAGCCTCTAGCTTCCTTTTAGTAAGTAAAAGCCTTGGCTATGATTGCACTACATTGTCATGTAGACCTACAAAGTACACTTGGAAGAACAAGAGGTGAATAAATGTATTGCAACTGATGTGAAACTGATGAGGGGTAGGATTAAATAAGCTTTGCTTCTTCCTACTCCTTTTTGGACATGCAAAATTGTGAATTGTACTATGTGATGTGCTACTGTTTGACTCATGCATGTTCAGGATTATAACCATGAACCATGATAATAACAAGCCTAGTAGTGCTGTACAACTTTTATCAGCAGTCCGCAGTGCCCTCTACTGGTCAACATTATTATTATTATTTTTTTCCTTTTTTTTCCTCTACTGGTCAACATTCAAACTGGACGCCAACCTGTCTATAGAGGCCACCTGTCTATAGCAGCCACTTTTGCAGACTCCCTCTAGTGGCCGCTATAGACAGGTCTGACTGTATATTCATGTTCGAGTGTTTAACACATGAGCTCATCAAAGCTCCTTTGTTAAAATATGCCTCATTTCTATTCCAAATACTCAACTAAAACAATTTGTACATTAACAAGTAATTTGAACTTAATACTACAGTACATGCCAACGTTTGGGTCAATTTTTCCATGCAGGTGGGATTTGTGGACCTATATGGATTGTCTACATATGGAATCTTTGGCCATTTCATTAGGTACACCTGCACAATCCAATCCAAGAGTCGCTTGAGAAAGTGAGCCTCCGGAAAGACAATAACAGTCACTTTAAGGAGCGTGAGCATCCCTCACTTACTGACGGAGGCCCAGATGATGAGTCCAATAACAACAATGACAACAACCAACACTAAAATCAGGATGCACATCTTCTTCCGAGAGCTCCGCTTGATTGATTGAGGTTTAGGGAAGTGGGGAGGGACAAAGATGGAAATAAAAATAGAATGATTATTCATGTAGCGAGTGAAGCTTTTGTCCAAGAGACAGAGGTTAGAGGGTTTATTTGGTATGCTGTGGTTTTGTGATTTATACTTGGAACACTTCTTGTTACTTTGTCCTTCTTATCTCAAATGTGTTTGTTTTTCTTGTTTTCTTTACCTGATAGTCCGCAGCATGTGCAAGCTGCTGCGTGGCTCTCTGGACGTTCACGTCTGCATTCTCCACGTTTGCTTCTATGCTGTCTGTGGAGGACAGGCGCACACTTTGCTTAACTTGTATTATTTTCAATGTATTTGAATGGCTTTTCGGGTTTCATTTTCATGCTTATTGTTTTGTTATACGACCCATAGGATTACACTTCTCTTTGATGGACCATTATATGTGTCAGGTGTAACACCATTTTGTTGTATCAGTTACTATTTACGCAAGAATATTTTATTTATGCATGGAAGACTGGGGGAGTAAAAATCAAAGTATTAGTAGATCCATCTTTTATCTCTACAGGAGGTCCTCAGTCTACGTGTAAGTCACAACTTTTACATAAATTATACCTAAATGAATGACAAAATACAGTAAACCTCATATCGGTGGGCAAAAAGTCTTCTCTGGGTGCACAGCTGCCAACAATTTGCCTAATTTCACTCCAACGGCTTTCCTTTTCTTTGGTGCACCACCATCCGAAGAATATACCTTACACTTAACAAAGGACATAAAAGTTCATGAAAAAGAGCAAAAGTCAATTCTGAAAAAATGTCCTTCCAAATGTAACTAGTTCTCTTTTGTAATAGTATTAACAATTTATGGTAGTGCGTTGTAAACCACAAAACATTGTAACAAGGAAAAAAAAGGGCCGCCTGCATCCCTTTTCCGGGAAGTGACTTTCTTCTGGTAACGAGTTTTTGCACCACTTGTTGCTTATGTTTTCTGTTTGTTACGCAAGGGAAGGGAGACCATTTTGCATAATTCTTTGTAATTGTAAAAAAACGTGAGAAATTATAGTTGAAAGAAATTATATATCAAATATTATATATAAGAGTCCATCCATCAATTTTCTATGCCGCTCATCCTCATTAGGGTCGCTGGAGCCTATCCCAGCTGTCTTTGGGCGAGAGGCGGGGTACACCCTGGACTGGTCGCCAGCAAATGGCAGGCCACATATAGACAAACAACCATTCACACTCACATTCATACCTATGGACAATTTAGAGAACATGCAAACTCCACAAAAAGATGCCCAACGGCGATTCAAACCCAGGTCTTCCTATATATATTTGTGGAGTTTGCATGTTCTCTAAATTGTCCCTAGGACAATATATATATATATATATATATATATATATATATATAATGTTATGTATATTTTTTATATTATTACCTTTTATATTATTATTATTGTTATTATATTAAAATTTAACATGAATAAATGCATTGACATGCAATGACACTGTTCTGTCCTCTGTGTTAGGCAATGCAAAAAGTTGTGTTGAATAATATCCCTTAAAGAACATAATAAATAAACCATCAAGCATATGATCCACAATACAACAGAGCAGCTACTGTACATAACTGATTACATGGGAAACTACTGCCCCTCGTGCAACCCCGATTGACCAAGATCAGGAAGAGAGATATTTCAGTTGTGCAGCTTTTTTTTTTTTTTTTACAGTTTTGAACAAAGTGTGCAGTTTCCTAATTCACGGTAAAAAGAAAAAATAAAAAAAAAAACCAACAGGTGAACCCTTAGAGGCACCACATGCTCAGGAGCCTACCGATCATGTCGCCCTGCTCATGGACCATCATCCCCAGGTCCTTGAAGATGTCATTGATGTCTGTGATGTCCGACTGAAACACACAAATAGACCCAGTTCAAGCTCAAATGTCCCACACTTAAAGGAAAAGTGCACTTGTTTTTGTAATTTTGACCATCATCCACAAACCTTGTGAGACATAAACACACATCTCTCTTTTCTATGCATTCTAAAGATATAAAAACAGCTAAAAAGAGGCAGCTAAGCATGCACGTAATGGGACACACCTATTCTGCCTAGAAAGCCTTCTGAAAAAACCTCCAAAAAGCGGCAACAATGCTCCATTTCCATAATGTCACCTGCATATTAACCAAGCTACATCGACATTGGTATTATTATTGTTGTTAACATTGTTAGTCCCAAGAACTACGTAACTGGCGTAGTGACACCTCGCCACACCACACCAGCTAGCTACTAGCTGGCTAGCCACTAGCTTCACCACACACTCTCACAATGCCTCAGGCCACTAGCCAAAGGTAAACGCTGCATATTGGAGCTGCCGCCACCGCTGCTGTTTGTTTTGGAGTTTGGAAAGGTTAACGCTAGGTGTAGCGTTCTTTTCTATGTTGCTATGTGAAATCAATGTGCCCAGGAAGGACGTTCCGCTAATACTTAAAATGTCCAAAATAGGGCAAAATACTGTAAGTATTACAGGTTATCATGAATGTGTCTGCTACCACATGCTCACAGCATGGATAGAAAACCAGAAAACCTTGTTGGAGCTTTTTCTAATAGCGGGCTTTGTAGGCGGAATAGGTGTGTCCCATTATGCATTAATGAGCTGCCCCTTAGTAGGTGCTTTTATATCTTTAGAATGCACAGAAAAGAGAAAGACGTGTGTGTTCATGTCTCACTAAGGATTGTGGATGATGGGCACATTTTTTTTTTTAAAGTGCACTTTTCCTTTAAGATGAATAAAAGAGACAGTGTCAAGTGTTCGATACCTCCAGCTGCCTGATGGCAGACTCTCGCTCCTGGATCAGCCTGAGGTCATCCTCAGTGACCGCCTCGGCCTGATCCTGCAGCTGGGCATGGCTGCAACAACAATTCGCCACGTACATAAATACACCTGCATATGCCTGAGATTCAAGCACTACATACAAAAAAATTAAGGAAAATTAGCATATCAACTCAGTTCTTGAATGGTTTGTGTTCAATCCAAACAAGTGGAAACTTAAAACTTCCTTGGTGGAGGTAATAACAAAACAAAAGGAGCTACAGCAGACGCCCCTACAACGTAAATAATCCGTTCCGAGAGCGTTTACGTTATTGGGTTTTTACGTTATACGAAGCGTAAAATACATGTAAATAGCCTAATCCGTTCCAAGATCTTCCCAAACTCACCCCTTTGGCCCCTCGAAATATTCAAGAGATTTCAATGCATGCGAACTAGTTTAAGGGGGACTACGATGAGGAAGGGAGGTTGAAGGGAGAAGCCTGTCTCTCACACAAACTCACGAACGCGCTGTATAAGTCAGCCATTGAGATGAGAGCGTAGGCGGTGCCCCGATAATCAGCCAATGAGATGACAGCGTAGGCGGTGCCCCGATAATCAGCCAATGAGAGCGTGAAGCGTCAGAAGGCGTCACCAAGTGTACTCTTTTAGTCATGGAAAATGTTTCCCTCTCTCTGTCGTGCGAGCTATTCAAATCGAATTTCTGAACTTGCACTGACTTGACGCTTTATGTTATATGGAATTTCTTACGTAATACGATGCAAAAACTTTACATAAATTCTTTACGTTCAGTGGAATTTACGTAAAAGGAGGTTTACGTTATGTGAGGTACTACTGTACCTTGAGAAAGGGGTCACATTTCCATAATGGGCCTCAGGCTGGCCTCCCTGTGGGAGAGAATGTGTATAATATCAACAGTTTGAAGACATGCTAGAGCTTCTTTCAAGGCATCACCATGGAAACCAGCAAGTCTTCATACCAGGCTTCATGATGCAACTTGAAAATGTGAAAATAATATAAAGTGCACCGCTAAAGTTGGACAATCTTGTATACAGTATCTTATATGACAGTTAAGAATATGAAAATGTTACTTAAAACATTCCCTGCACAGTTAGTGAAGTGTTTACGATGGCCACAGTTTGACCCTGGAACACTTCTATTTCCATTCTTTTGTAAGGGAATTTGGTTTTCACTTCTAATTTAACAGTTGTGGCCCAGGCTACTCACAGACACCCTGGAGCTGGCTCTGACCCTGGCCACGAACTCTCGCTCTTTGTCAGCCGCCTCCCGTTGAGTCCTCTGGAAGTTGTTCAGCGCCACAGAGAAGTCGTTCAAAAGACGCTCTTTTTGGATCTTTCTCTGCCGCTAAAAGACAAGCATGAAATGAGTAAGGCACACAGTGATAAAGGTCATAAGACAACACTCCGCACCTGGTCGGCGCCCACAGGAAGCGCGCTGAAGGACTTGATGAGTCGGTCGGTCTCCTTGGCAAGTTGGTTACCTTGCTGCTGGTTCTGTTGCCTGGCGACCAAAGACACAATCAGCCGTGGGTGATCACTCTCCCACTGGAAGGGATGCAAGATTTCATCCGTCACACTTGATGGGAAACACACCCAACTCACAGCGTCTGTTGCAGCTGGTCGCTATCGTGCTCAGTTCCCAGCAGCGACAGCGCCCTCTGCAGCTCGGAGGCTGCACAGGAGGGAAAGAGGATCGGTCTCATTAGTAACGGTCATATGACAAGGTAAAAAAATTGCAATAAATTAGTCTTTATATTATTACTAGAAAAAATATGTTGAGTGAGAGTATTTGCTTACAGGTATATGAGTGTGTGTGCGCGTGTGTGTATATTACTAAGCAAGGTGAGCCTCTGGATGTTGGAGCTGATGTTTTGGACCAAAGCATTGGGCTCCTCAGCATACCCAGCCTGGTAGGCCATGGTGGACACCTGCAAGAAGACAAGATTGACTTAACTAATTTTGACTTGTTTACAATATTTGGATTAATACACATACACAACATGATCTTTGTGCACACACACACATAAACACACACAATAAAAGGGCACAAAGTGATACAAGTCACGTGATCCGTTAACACGACAGGCGTCATTGTGCCAAAGTAGGTATCCCCGATAGAAACTGGGGGAGTGCGCACGGCTGCCGAGGGGGCGGAGCTGAGGTTCCTTGCCGAGGTATTATTTTAGCTTATTAAAAAAGAAAATGTGGATTGCGATCATGCTTTGAATGTTAAAGATTGGTCTTGTAATGTGAAACATTTCTACTGAAATAAATTGTTTTGATTCTGCACATGACGTGTCGCCCAAGTTAATAGCGTACACTGCAGCGTATGACAATGTCTTTCATCATCCTTCTCCTTATAATCGTGTAGTTTGACGATCAGCCTGCTAACTAAAAGCAGACTCAATACTGTGTACTAGATTCAAACACGCTTCAATTCAACCACTGTGCTCAACAGGCTGAAATATTTTGTATCCCCCCCCAACTCATGCTGGGATTAATGAAACTACTCCAAATTCACAAGTTTTGCCATATATGATCGCAAAGACCTACAGAATAATCCACATGATTATACAGATAGACCTGACAATTATGGCAGTGGGGTGCCTTTCATATCAGGCATGTTAAGCATATTTATGCAGCAGACACAGGCAGTGTGTACACCCCTCATAACATGTTTTAGTCGATAGTGTTGACAATTTCTGAATAAATAGTATGATGTTGCTGAAGATGACCAACAGAGGGCCGATTTTTAAAATAAACACTGTACACCGTTGTATAAATAAAAACCCAGTGAAGGGGATGAGCTACAGTAAACAGCTTTTGTTGGCAGTATTGTATCAGCCTATAACTGGAGTGGTAAAAGGTGAAATTCGGTCTGGCAGTGTGCTCAAATGCTCATGTCCTGTAGGTTAAATGCTCATCTACTGTACTGATCGAAACATATTGATCCAAAATGTTGAATTAAAGCGTGTTTGAATCTAGTACACGGTATTCAGCCTGCGTTTAGTTAGCAGGCTGATCGCCAATCTACACTATTATAAGGAGAAGGATGATGAAAGACATTGTCAAACGGTGCAGTGTACGCTATTAACTTGGGCGACACGTCATGTGCAGAATCAAAACAATTTATTTCTGTAGAAATGTCTCAGATTACAAGACCAATCTTTAACATTCAAAGTATGATCGCAATCCACGTGTCTCACATTACAAGACCAATCTTTAACATTCACAGCATGATCGCAATCCACGTTATCTTTTTTAATAAACTAAAATAATATCTCCGCAAGGAACCTCAGCTCCGCCCACTACGCAGCCGTGTATCCACTTCCCGCGGAAGTGGATACACTTTCTATCAGTATACCTACTTTCGCACGACACCTGAGTAAAACGTTTCCTTACTAACCAGGGGGATTTGGCTTGGTGCTTTCACTCCTCCACAAAGTATTCCCAAACAAAATAGATGCGTAAATGACCAGCTATTGTTTCTAACCAGAGGGTGGACGTTCCGAAAATGACTTATTTGTGTGCTGACGTGTGTACATCGTCAAGGTTTATGCCGCCCTTTTATTCTAAACACGAAGCTTGATGCGCAATCACGTCGACTCGTTCAAATCTTTTTATTCACAAACACCAGTTCACCAACACTAAAACTTATTATAACTTATAAACGTAAATCCGATTTGCATCGGCAAACTACAACAATGTCGAAAAGGGAGCAAAAAGTGTTAAAAGTTTTGACTTTTACCTTCGCTTGTGATGACTGGCCGAGCGTCTGCTTCCTGGTTCTTGACCGCGCCCTGGCCTGTGACGTGTGGTGACGTCAGTCAGTCAAATCACGAGCAAATCACAAACTGATGAAAAAAAAAAAACTGATGAAAAATACTGCAACAAATAAAAGATATATATGTACATATGTATATGTATGTGTATATATATATATATATATATGCTGTACAGTCAATATTGTTTGTTTTCTTCTTCCAGTATGTTTTTTTTATTGTACTTTTATTCATTTTATTTTCTTCTTTATGTATATACTTGTATATTTCTTGTAAAGTTGAGACTTGAATCCTGTAAAATTGCAAATGTTTTTTTACTAAAATTATGTTTGTTTATTATTCTGTCTTTATTCTTTAAAAAAAATTCCAAAACTTTTAAAATTAAAATTTCTTTTTAAAATAAAATGTAAAAAAAAAAAAAAACTGATGAAAAAACCAAGACAGGATTTATTTTGCTGTCTCCTCATGCAAAACATAAGATAATAGATTAACCATGATTATTGTGGTCATCTATTAAATATGCATATTAAAACGTGCTTCATTATCTATTGCACAATTAGAAAGAGGCACAAAAAGGTCAAATCATACATGTTTGTTGTGCAGGTTTGAACTATTTAAAACAAGTTAATGACAATAAATGGTTATAAACTATAAATACAAAGAGTGGTAATTGATTTATCACAATATTTAACAGATGCACAGTGACAAGGTTTGTCTTTGGGTGTAAAAAAACAGTTTAAAAGCCATCTTCTCTGGGTGTATCATCTAATGAATAAGGAGTACAAAGCTGCAGCTCTTCTCTCTGTGTCTTTAAAACATTGTGAAACTATTCTGTGGCGATATTTTGAAATAATTACAAAAGCGCACTTTATTCACCAACTTTACTACAAAAAAGTGCAGTGATGATAATCTATACTCCCATTTATTTGGAACACACAAACCCTTTATTCCTGAGATCACAAATAGTCTACAGGCTTCCTCCATTATCCCAGTTTGGGAATGATGAAGGCGTGCATGAGGCCTAAGCCTGTGTTTGCGCCAAAGATGATACTCATTTAGCCTCTCTTCGTTAGTTTGCACGCCCATTGCGATATCCTAATGTGAAATACCTCACTTAGGTTACTTTGTTTGTCACATGTTATTGAATGGACTTTACACTACACACAAAAAGAAAAAAGAAAAAGAATGGACTTTACACGTCGGGTGCTATCTTTGTATACAAAAACATATAACCTACAAAAGGTCAAAAGGACCACTTTAGAAAATTATTTAAGCCTCCACCCTCCCCTTACGTGTTTGTTAATGTCCAGTTATGAGAAGGGAAGAAGACTCACACACTTCTATCAGATTTACAAAATGTATTGAAAAATAAGTCAGAATCATTTGCAGTTTAGAAACTCCGGACTGGCCTTTGATGAGTGTCCACTAGGTGTGAGGTCGCACTATTTCTGTTTGACCTTTGACATACTTAAATAGTTGTCCATCTACTTAGCTAATTGTTTAATAAAGCATTATTTCTATAAACTACTTGTAGTCACTCACTCAGTTAATCATAAAACAGTCGTATTTGTACTGTACTTATATTAAAAGATATATTAATAATTCAATCAATAAACATCAATGCAAACAGTTATTCTAAATTCTACTTGTAATACATATTTACTCACTCAGCTAACAATATTATCCTACACTTCATACAAGCAGTGTGTTGACTTGACAGCGAGTGCATGAAGGTTCACATTTAGATTTAGATTTTTGGTACTATTATAAGAGTGATTGTTGTATTAATAATAGAATAATAATCTTAGTTAGTTTTTTATTATTAAGTATTGTTATAGAGTTGGCGTATGTGTTATTATTAGTCAAATTATTACTATTATTCAGCCATTGTCAAAGATTAGAAGAAGTCAGTTTTATTGAATTCAGTCGTGTTTTGTCCACTTCTCGGAATGCATGCAAAAATGCAGAAGACGCCAGATGGAATACGCCGTCTGCACCCATGCATTCCTAGTTTTTTTGAGGTCATGAACATGTGGGTTCTCATTTACAGAGTTGAGGTTAGCATATTTTTTAGGATCTGCTAAAGCCTCGCCAATGATAACATAAGCAAAGCTGATATGAATAACTTCAGCGAGGCTGATTTAGTCCGATTATCTGTCGACTGCATTATGAAAGTACAGAGTTCATTGATCCAAAAGTCAGTAGTCTTGGTCTCTGGGTACACACTCCTGTTATGTAACAGTCACTGACCTCACCTGGGTGGACCAACATCTGTGATAACGTCCATGAGACGGAGTATAAAACCCTCAGGCCGCCGCGCTCCACTTCAGCTCGGCATCTCTGCTGTTGACTCCTTCCTCCCCAGCTTCCAGCCATGCTGCGTCTCCCGGCGTCCTGCCTCCTCCTGGCCCTGGCGGCGTCCTTCGCCTACTCGGCCGTCATCGTCGACAACGGCATGCCCATCATGTGGTCTCAGACGGCCGCCCAGGTGAGCGACCTGCCCGTGGAGAACGACATCGTGACGCCCAACCCTTGGAACTTCCTGCACCGCATGAGCTTTTACCGCCTGATGATCGTCACCACCAATCCCTTCATGGACTCCATGGGGACCAACCCGACTGACAGTCCCATTTGGGGTCTGCCTCTGCAGTTGGGATGGATGCTGACTTCAGGTCAGCCCCACTTTGGAACCATTTTACTGTTCAGACATGCATTTTCTATACATTTTGACTGTTTGGGCTTGTCCTGAATGACCCCTTAGCAATATGATCCCAGTTAAAGCATCATATGTATTATCATATGTCATATTATTCACAGGACGATTCGCCGACCCGACCAGTGCCACAGCCTGCGGCCTGCAGACCGGAGACCCCATGTGCATCTCTTCTCAGAGCTGGTGGGGCTGTAAGTACAGGATAACGTGCACACTGATACCATCAACACCCTTAATTGCAGCCCTGTTTGACCCAAAACTGCAGAGAGGACGGAGCAGTAATTCGTTTTTTATGTTAATGATTTGGAGTGCATGAGAAAGTGAAAAGCAAAGCGTAGCTCTCTTTGACCACATGGTCATTTTTGAACAAGTTTATTGCTTAGCTACTGCCATCTGGTGGAGTTGATTCAAAAACTACATCTGGAAGTTGCCTACGGCCACAGCTGTTGATGCTTGGTGGGAATTTGCTTTGTCGGCAACTATCGGAAACTCAGCAGTTATTTGGAGCATTTACAAAGCAAAGACTCAAAAGCAATACTCCAAAATCCTCGTCGTTGTCCTCCAGGTGTGAACCACTTCACATCCGTCCTGCCCTTCCTGTCTGCCGCCCAGCAGGGCTTCTTCGGAGCAGGGGTCCAGGTATGGACTCACACAGAGTGGACATGCAGACGGAGGCTATTTGGTGGTGATGCTTAACAGTCCAGCTGTGATGTCCCAGGTCCAGATGCAGGCGCCTGAAGGTACAGAGGAGTACTGCACCACCTACGCCGACTGCACCACTCGCCACGCCGACGTCATGGCTAAGTGGGACGCCTTCTTCCTGGTGTGTAAGCAACTGCCCTATTTGGGAGTCACAGTAGCTCCACTCCCTCCAGAATTGCAGCTTTGAAGATCTTTGTGCATGTCTAAAGGGTCTGAAAGCCTCCACTGAGTCCACCCTGCCCGTCAATGAGAAGAAAGACTCCATCCTCGGTCTCTACTGGGAGGCTCACATGGCTTCACTGCACGCATCTGCAGCCTGCAGTGCCAAGTAAGTCGAGCGTTGATACGATACGTTTTTTGGCGTAGGCCACCATGGCAGAAGAGAGTAACTCACTGGTCTTTGTGTCCAGGCAAGGCCACTACTCGTCTGCTGAGGTCAACTTCGCCTCCAGCTGGCTCAACTCGGCAGAATACGTGTCAGCCACCCACTTCCAGTCCAACCTGGAGAAGTCCATAGTGTTCCTGACGCCGCTGCCGGGCCGCCTCTTGCAGGTTAGGAGCACCACTACTTCATACATCTATCCATCTATTCATCCGTTCATCTATCCATCAGACCATCCATCCATCAGTCCGCCTATCCAACCATGCATCTGTCCGTCACTCCATCCATCAATCTATCCATGTATCCATCTATCTATCCATGCATCCATCCATCCATCCATCAGTCCAACCATCTATCCATCAGTCCGTCTATCCATCCGTCCAACTACACATCAGAACATTCATCCGTCATCTATGCATCCGTCTATCATTTATCCTTCCGTCCATGCATCCGTCCATCATCTATCCAGCCATTCATCCTTCCATCTTTCCATCCATGCATCCGTTCGTCCATCTGTTCATTCATCCATCCATCTACCCATGCATCCATCCATGCAGCCGACCATCAATCCATCCGTCTATCCATCAATCGCCTATCCATCCAACCATCTATCCATGCATCCGTCTGTCTATCCATCCATCCATGTCTTCTGTGATGAAGGTATCTGATGTTCTGTTTGACGTCATGCTAGGAGGGTGACAGCGCACCCAACATAGCCGACATGACCCAGGAAGAGAACCACACTCTGTCTGTCTTCTCCTGGATGAAGAACATGAACACCATGCTGGGTAAGGCGCAATCGAAATGCACCGCCATGTTTCCTCAAATGGTGGCCTCCACTCCATGCGATGCCACGCCTCAATGAAGGGCCCGGTGCGTTGTCCACTTGAAGAGTGCTTTTGTAGGCACTCAAAGATGCTGAAATGTAAACGTAGATAGAAAAAAGAAGCACTGGTGCCACAAGGGGGCTGCAATTATTATTACTAGGATTTATAATTATAATATCATATAAAATTTGATTAAAGTGCCATTATATATTGTGTATATATATATATATATATATATATATATATATATGTATTTTTTTTACATAGATTTGAACATTGCATATATTTTATACATTTTAGAAGTGTTATATCAATGGACTGGCCAGAGTAAATGCATGAACATTTCTCGTGTACGTTCTGAAAATAATGACAACACAGTGACTATTCTTATTTGTGCGAACAAAAAACCCTCAAACCATATTATATGTAATTATTACTATAAGACATTCATTCTCTTATGTTCTAATAAACACATTACATTCTCTGCACTACTTATGTACATTTCTACTCAG
Organism: Dunckerocampus dactyliophorus; assembly: GCF_027744805.1. NCBI lineage: Eukaryota > Metazoa > Chordata > Actinopteri > Syngnathiformes > Syngnathidae > Dunckerocampus > Dunckerocampus dactyliophorus. Next base: position 18,135,294 of record NC_072837.1, on the reverse strand, counting down.
TAATAATAATAATAACACAAATACAACAACAAAAGTCAAAAAACATGCTGGAAGTTACATCATTGAAGAAAAGCAGCAGAAACCAATATACTGCAAAACATTCTGTCAACATTATTACATATATATCAATAAATGTTTTCATTAAAAGGCATCACGACTGCTACTACACATGGAAGAAAATATTAAAGCTGTCTATCACAGTAAAGGCAAATACTGCCATCTAGTGGAGGATGGAGGCTTGTGTTGGTGGGGGGGCTTATTTAGGACATGGAGTCTTATTGAGCGGGGGACATTATTTGAGGATACAAGTGTTTCTGTGCCATTTTACAGCAGATTTACTGACATTAAAGGAGTAATGCAAGTACTGTATTGTAAATACGAGCACTGACACGTAGGAGGTTGTGTTGACAGGTGGGACCCTGGTGCGCGTCTGGCGTAGCGCCATGTGTTCCGTGACCAACAGAGAGAAAGGCAGAGAGATGCTGGAGCAGCTCCTGCTCAACCCCAGCTTTGCTACCGGCACCTTCCTGTCCATCATCACCGGCATGGCCACCAGCTGCTGAGGGATGGACGGGACGCTCCACTCAAAAGAACCCACACACATCTCTGCCTCAAGTAACATGACTTTGACAAACAAGACTTCAAAATTTGCTTTGCTTCAGCCAGAAGCTGGGATGGAAATGTAGAGCATGTCTTTAACAGCTAATTAAACTGTTATAAGTGATCAAAAATACAGTGTGTTCTGTCATTCTTCTGTTATTTTGTGTATTTATTTTGTATTTTTAACTGCCAACAACCTCCATTCAAACAGACAGCGTCAACGTGTTGAAAGCAAGTTGATTTTATTGCATTAAATCGCTTTGACGCAAGAACTGATTGGAGTTCACAGGCGCTCAAATGATTACAGTTTTTCAGTCAGTGCCTTTAAAATGGATAGAAAATGTTCTCTGTACATCCGTCATACATCCATTCAAACACACGAGATGAGTGACAAAGGAAATGAGGTCAACAGTGTGAGGCTCAGTGTGACAGGAGAGGCTGTAGGTGGCGATGTGCGCTCACACGGACGAGCGCTCTCTACCTTCGGGAAGAAGACGACGACGACGACCAGGGGAGCGTTGGAGAACGTTGCCGCGTCTCAGCCTCGTCGTAGCTCGTGGAGCTTCTGAGCCACGTCTTCCAGCTCTGACTCGATGGCGGAGAGGCCTTCAACCTCAGCATCCTGCTGACGTAAACACAAAACAGCTAAGCATTTAGCTGGAATGAAACACCTCAATAAATTCAAACTCCTCCTCAAAATATTTAACAATGATTACAAAAATTGAAAACAATAACGACATTTACAAGGACTGTAATGTCAGGCATTTATATTATATATAAATATGTATTTTTTATCTTTAAAATATGACAATTATTTTAAAAAATAAAAAATAACTACATGTACAAAATGATGAACTACTTACTATTACAAACAAATTGGATCTGAAAGTAAAAGCACACAAACTTGCTGTTTGAGTTGGAGTTTGCTTGTGAAAAAAATAGTAAATAAAATAATCATATTTTAAAAATGTCATAAAATACTAGTATACAGTATACTAAAATTAAATTACATTTTTCATCTAATATTCACAATAGTGAATATAAATATATATGTGTTTGTATAATACGTATAATAATATTTTTTTAATCTTTAAAATATTATACAATGTATTTAAATAAAATAAAAAATAATAAAGAAGTTGGTTATGATTACAGGCAAATTTGATGTGGCAGAATTGCCGCGTATGCCAGGCATTGGGTTTCACTGCACATCAACACAAATACTTGCAAACAAATACAAATACAGATTCAAAGTATCGTACAATTCCGACCAATATTCCAAATAACATCCCACCTGGATCTGCAGTTTGTGCCAAAGCTTGCGTTTCTCTTGACAACATTGAATGTAAATAATAACAAATAAACAATTCAAATAATTAGAATAAAAGGTACTCACATTTATTACAAATGTACCACATTTAATGTCCAAAATGGCTGAACTTTTACCTAACAGTATAAGAGTAAAATGGTACAAGTATGCTAACGTTTCAGCTTTGCCCATATAGCGTAAGGGCAAAAGTATTGGGACACCTACGTGAAGTGAAAATGGACGAAAATATAAAGTTTGGGGGGTTTTTTTGTTTTTTTTTTGAAAGGTCAGCGCTCTCTGCCTCATAGATCATGTTTAATGGAGTTCTTCCACACCAAACTCATCCAAGCATGCCTTTTTTTGGCATGAGGAGCAGCAAAACACCTTTCCTATACAGTTAAGATACTACCATTATTATTCTAATTATTATTATATAGAGTACAGTATATCTTGTAGCGTGTTAGTGGTACCTCAGTCTTCCGTCCAGCGCTGCCCTCTTCCTCTGGTCCCCTTCGAGCCATCATCTGCAGCTCCTTCTCCTCTGGAGTCCTCTCCTCCTTCAGTTTCTCCTTCCTCTTTGTCACCTCCTCTTCCTCCGCCGCCTCCTTGGAGTGATGGGGTTCCTTCTGCTCTTCCTCGCCTGCGCCCAATGATTTCTTCCTGCTCCTCTTCATCTCGTCCTCGTTCTCCTCCTCTTCACTCTCGTCCTCCCGGGAGCGCTGTGAGAAGACGGCAGATCTCTTGTCCTCCTCTTCATCTTCAGCGTGAAACTCCGTGGCCGTCTTTTCTTCAGATCCTGATGCTGAAAAGGTTGAACGTTAGCGTCTCATCGTTTATCGAAGAAGACGTTGAGCGTTGAGTTAATCAGCTAAAAAGCTCAACAAATCCACTTCAGTGTTGCAACTGATGTGAGTGAGACTCCATGAAAGCCATCACGTAGATGGAGCGCTTTCACTTTCACTTTCTCTTGCACTTGGCGTCTTCTTTCAATGAAAATCATTCATCTGGTAAGTCAGCATGTAAATATGCCGCAGTGTTTGTGTGACAACCTTTTTTCTGCTCCTCCTCCTCCTCCTCCTCCTCACCGCTCGTCCTGCTCTTCTGGTACAGGGTGGACCGCTCGCCAGGTCCTCCCAAAGCGTCCAGCATGGATCGATCTGGTAAAATAAATAAATAAATCTGACATCAATTTCTTTTCTTTTTTTGTGGCTTTATTGGATATTTATGATTTTTATTATCATAATTTTAATGTTTAATTTCAGTTTAATGGTGGCTTCAGTGTGCCTTTTTTATTTTCTATTTAAATGCAATAGTGGGATCTTTTTCCTAATTTTCGGGTCTTTGTATTGAGTTCTGGGCTCCTATAGAGCCGCTACACATGATAACACGCACAGAAAGCTTTCCTAGAGCTTCCAGACTCTGCACCTCTTCCTGCTCTGTCTCCTGTCTGTGCAATTTACTCCACCCGTGGCCCTCCTCCAGGTAAGCCTCCCGCCGAGCCCACTCCGCTGTGATTGGTCACACTCCCAAGTGCTACCGAGGACTTGGGGAGAGCTGCCAAACCCTATTTGTCCGATTACTTACACAAATAAGCAGTTATGACACTGATAAATTGTTACTTACAGCTTTCTCTTCTGACTCTTCAACACAACCAAGTAACGTTGGAAAGACGTCGGACTTCAGCAACAGTTTGGCGGATCCAGTTTCGTATTGGCTCATGTTCACAAGACAGTCCCGTGTGAAGTGCCGTTGACAGATGAGCGTATTTTTCTCTTGCTGGCCGGAAATCAGCTTTAAGAGATTTTTTTTTTTTAGATGAATGTAAATTAATTTTAATTTTTACATTAATTTGGGCATCAATGTGTTTTTTTTTATTCTTTTGATTTGTTTTAATTGAATTGCGTTGTCAACGTCTGAAATTCATTATATTTTTTAAATTTTCATTTGATCGTGGCTTCAATGTGAAACTTACTTTTAGATTCATTTTATATTATTATTATATATTTTATATTTTAATTGCAGCTTCGGTGTGTAATTGTTTTAGATTCATTACATATGAATGTAACTGTGGCTTTAATGTTTTTTTTATGTCAATTTAATTGTGGATTCAATGTGTAAAATGTTTGCATTTTCATTTGTAATTAAATTGGGGCTTCCATGTCCAAGTTTGTTTATAGATTGGACCGATAACTATCGGACAGACATAAGGGAATTCTGACGTCATACCAATAAATCTGATCTGATAACATTAAAAATGGCTCTGATAACCAATAATAAAAAAACAACAACTTTCCAATGAGACGAGATTAAGTTAAGATAAAGTGCTCCTTTTTTTTCCTGCCTGTGACATTAACGGCCTGTCCTAACTTCCCCTGAGCTCGCTTGGAAACGTTCACTTTCCGAAGAAGACATCTGGCGTACAAGTTGTACCAAATGCTCCGTGATGGGGTGGGGGGAAACAAACATCGTGCACACAAAAAACCTCATCAGCCGCCTGAAACGCCAGCGTCGCAGCATTTGAAAGGTGAAAAAGGTTTGCCAGAGACCTCCGTGGCGTCACACTGGCTGCTCGGGGCGTGTGCCCGAATACAGTGCACCTTGCTGGCTCCTCCCGCTTTATACTGATTCATCTGAAAATGGAATTTGTGATCATTTATCATGAAGAGCCAGGAGATCGGGAAGACCTGGGTTCGAATCTCCGCTTGGGCACCTCAGTGTGGAGTTTGCATGTTACGTGGGTTTTCTCTGGGTACTCCGTTTCCTCCCACATTCCAAAGACATGCATGTTAGTTTAATTGGAGACTCTAAATTGTCCATAGGTATGAATGAGTGTGCGATTGGCTGGCGACCAGTCCAGGGTGTACCCTGCCTCTCGCCCAAAGTCAGCCGGGATAGGCTCCAGCATACCCCCGAGACCCTAATAAGGATAAGCGGCATAGAAATGGATGGATGGATAATCATGAAGAGGTTCCGTTTAGTCTCGCAATACCACTTTGTGCCATAGGAGGTTCTAGAGTTGCCGTTTCCCCATCCCCAAATTGATGGCTGGAGGAATTAGTTATTCTGAAAAGCTCACCTGGGATGTCTCCTTCTGAACTCAGAGGAGCTTGCTTCACGTGATCAGGTGCAATGGCGCCCCCTTGTGGCCGGGCTCCCTCTTTGCCACCTAGAGACGTACCATATTATCATCACCATCACGCACGCTCAACGTAACACTGCGGCGAATGCAAACGTACCCAGGGTGGCGATGTCCTGCAGCTCCTTGAGGAAGTCGTAATGGCGAAGGAGCGAAAGCAGGCGCTCGTCTTGAACACACAGAACGGTGATAAATGTCAAGTGGTAATAAAAAGCCATATTTTGCAAACTGCTGCTCTCCGGCGGCTCGTTACAGTAAGAATGTTTGACTGCCAGACTGTGATTGAAAGTTATGGCTGCAGAGCCTCCACACACTCGCTTCCAATCAGTGAATTACAGCCGTGGCTCTGACCCAAAAGTGCCTGTGATGCTCCAGTGGGGGTGTCCTGTTTCAGGAAGGGGATGCTCTCATTGAAAAGCCCCCTTCGACAAGGTCACATTTAACTCCATTGCAGTTTTCTCTCTTACCCAGCATCCTTTGCGCCATCAATCCATTAGCCTCGCCCATTTAGACAAAGAAAGGCTTTAATAAACACCTGCCACTCTCTGCAGTTGAGTAAACAGGTGCTCCAAAGGCCACTATTTGAGGAAATACGCTAAATAAACTTGTCGCAGAAATAAAGCGCTTTCTAAAAATTGGCTTACAGGGCGGTGATGAGTGAGCAACCAACCAATCAAGGGGGAGCAGCCGTGAAAAGGACACAATACATCTTCAGCTGTTGCTTAACACACACAGACACACAACAAAGGCACAGCTTGTTGAAATGAAGACTCAAGCAGTTGCGTTTACGCGTTCTACAAAAAAACCCCAATAATAATAATAATAATCACCTGTCCTCAACGTCTGCAGACATTTCTGGCTGACAGGTAGGGGGCGTGGCCTGGCCAGCACGTCAGCCAGCGCCTCCACGACGCATTTCATCACCTGTACACGACAAAAGACACTTAAACAGTGTTTACACTTAAACACTTTTTTTATTTAAAAGGTCAATATTTGACATTATTTTATGGGACTTTGATGCAAAGATCTTTCATCCAAGGTCAAAGCGCTCCGCTGCTGAAGGAATACAGCGTCAAGTCACATCGCCCCCTAGAGGACAGTTTATTAAAAAGCGCTTGGATGAAGCACATAAGCCACAACATTAGGTACACCTGCACCTGCCTGTGAGTACAAGCACAATTCATGCATGTCAGAGTCAGCATGATTAGATTTTTTCATATTGTGGAGCGCGTACTTCAGGGGCATATAATAAAATAGTTTTTTTGTACCTTGACGTCGTCGTCATTCTCCAGCACACTTGGAGTCACCGGCAATGACAGAACTGTAAAAAAACAACAGAAAAATAAATACATTCACTGACTGTATGTATTTAATATTGCAAACAAGAAAATAAGAAAAGGTGGTCATCTCACCGCATTTGGTCAGGAGCGTCACAGTCAGCAATGCAATCATTTTTTTTCCCCACGAGAAAAACAGTAAAATCCTTCCAGAAAAAAGAAGCTTCTTTACGTTTTTAATCCGCACTTTCCAAAATATAAATGTCGACAGACTATGGGCGCATTCTGGGCAAAATAAATGTGTAACCGTGAGGATGGACCCGGCAGCCTCCTTCCGCCCTTCTTTCGTCTTGGCTGACACCTCCGCTGGCAGCCACCGCGCGTATTTATAAGGAAGCTGTGGGCGGATGTGACGTCACGGCGGCACCTGCTCGTAACCACCATGTTGGTTAGCATGGAGCTGTTCTTACAAAAAGTTTAGCGCTGCATTTCAATCAAATCTGACCTATTTTTTTTGCTTTACGCTTGTTTAATTAAGTATTACCTCATAATATCTTCATCCCTAATCGCTTCAGGCTAAACAATTAGCAAGGGATAATAATAAGTACAAATAGTCAATTAAATATTAAAAAAGTCTAAATATACTGTAACAACACATTTTGGGAAAAAAGCCACATAAAAAGCAATGCAAGTGTGTCCAAAGTGCGGCCTGGGGGCCATTGGCAGGCCGCAGCTGTGTGTTTTTTTTTTGTTGTTTTGTTTTTTTTAATTGGCCTGCAGCACATTGTAAAAATATAAAATATAACTAAAAAAACAGAAATAGTACAAGTAGCAATTTTACGAGAATAATGTAATATTATGAGGAAAATTAACGTTAGAAAAGTTTAAATACTAAAGAAAGATGTTATTTTTTTAAAGTCATAATATTATGAAAAATCAAACAAAACAACAAATAAAGTTAGGTTGTGGAAAAAGTTATAATGTTCCAAGAATAAACTCAAAATATTGTGTCAATAAAGTCATAATTATAAGAACATTTACAAGAACAACACTGAAATCGTTCTTTAAAAAAAAAAAAACATCAGAGATGGAAAAAATAGCTATAATTTTACAAGAATAAACTAAAAATATTAAGAGAAAAAAGTTCAAATTTTACTAGAACAAACACAATATTATGAGGAAAAATGATTATTAATAATTCTTTTATTAGCATAGAGTCGAAATATTATAGAAAACATTTTTGTTTTTTAAAGACCTAATATGAGAAGCAAACAAAGTAAGTTATATTACAGGAAATATTACAGGAATAAAGTCATAATCTTACAAAAAGAAAATTGACAAAGTTTACTTAAGAAGAAAGTTGAAATATCAAAGTGGAGAAGTTGCATCCTTCATTTTTCATATGAGGCCCTCGCTGGAAAAAGTTTGGACACCCTCGCACTTATGCAACATAAACATAAATGAGATATACTTTATAGTATAAAGTATATCTCATTTATGCACTGTATACATTTTATACAGTGCATGTAATGTATTGGAATAAAGTATTTCCAAACAATATACCAGTCAAAAGTGTAGCTCCACCTTATTATTCAATATGGGAAAGTGTGTCCAAACATTTGACCGTTTTATTTTTTGGCAAGATACAATATTTTAAAGCAGCATATTTGGAACACAAGGTCAGTGACTTTAGTAACAGAATGGTTTGGTTATAGTGACGTTTGTCTATTTAAATAATAAAAACATATTGTTTATGTATATTATTAGCATTTATGTAATACTAATGAAATAGACAACAAGTGATGAATAATCAGTGGCTGCAATACAACTGAAGTTTGTACTGAATTAGAAAAGACACAACGCTGTTGACACGGCGGCCATCTTGGCTCCATTGTCCGTCCCAAGTGGACTTTATTGGTTATACTGACACATTCATTAAAAAAAAAAAGGCAGAACAAAGATTCATGAAGGGATTGTTTGCTGGTTCAAATGTCCACAAAGGGCTGGCTCTCTTTTAATTTTTTTTTTTTAAGGGCCAATAAAAGGCTGCCGTGCGTCAGAAGCGCGCCGGTGTTTGTCCTTTTTGTTTAACCATGAATGAGGTTTTCTTTGAAGCTCATAATGAGAGCATTATGCAACCCGGTGTGGCTGGAGCGCAGGTGCACGACATTGTCAACGCAATGAAAGCACATCGTCTATTGATTGGAAAGATCCTTTTAAAAGCCATTCTCATTGCATTCAATGGACATTGAAAACACAAGGACTTAGATTTGTTTCAAACGTGTGCTTACCTGCTTCAGAAAAACTACATCAGCTTGTTCTTCAGGACTTTCTAAGCACAACACACACAACCTCAGATCACCATGACATGACCTGGTGGGATGGTGGGACGATATGAGACAATGAGGTGGTATGAGGAGATGATGATTTGAGATCAGAGATGATGCGATAGATGATATGACATGATAATATGGGATGGTGAGATAATGAGACAATGAGATCATATGAGGAGATGATATGACATAAGAGATGATGTGATAGATGATATCACATGATATGGGATGTGAGATAATATGATACAATGAGATGATATGAGGCGATGATGAAATGAGATGAGAGATGATTTCATAGATGATATGAGATGGTGAGATAATATGAGACAACGAGATGATATAAGAAAAGAGATAGGATAGACGATATGAGAAGAGGTGATACAGGACAAGAGATGCTGTGACATGAGACGATGATATGACAAGAGATAATATGATACGATGAGATATGATATGAGATGGTGGGATGATGATATGAGATAAGAGATGATATGAGAAGAGATGATGGGACGATGATATGAGGTAAGAGATGATATGAGATAAGAGATTATATGAGATGACATGAGAGAAGAGATGATGGGGTTTGAGATGATGGGATAGATGATGAGATGATATGAGATGATATGAGATAAGAGATGATGGGATAGATAATATGAGTTGATATGGGATAAGAGATGATACGGGATAAGAGATGATACGGGATAAGAGACGATATGAGAAGAGATGATGGGATTGATGATGGGATAGATAATATGAAATGATAAGAGAGAAGAGATGATGGGGTAGATGATGAGATGATGGGATAGATAATATGAGATGATATGGGATAAGAGATGATACGGGATAAGAGATGATATGAGAAGAGATGATGGGATGGATGATATGAAATGATAAGAGAGAAGAGATGATGGGATAGATGATGAGATGATATGAGATAAGAGATGATGGGATGGATGATGAGATGAGATGATAAATGCAAACCATGAGGTACACCTGCACCATTTAATGACATCCACCATGCAGACTTGAAACTGAGAGCCGCTTCTAATATTTTTGTAACGAGAGGGGTTGCAATATTAAAACCAGTTGTGGGTTGCCGATTGTAGACGACCGCAATGTATCCCGGAGGGCGTTTTTACAGTTTCTATTTACATTTTTGCATGGAAAATAGCGTTTCCATGATCCATATGACGGGTTGCATTGTGGTGGTCTACACCGGCGTAAAGCTGCCGTCTCATCACTGATGTCGTGATGATGGGGACGTACGGAGTGGAGGGGGAGGTGCATTGTAATGCAGGACACATGCAGGAGCATCTAAATGGAAGTGGGCCAGCAATAGATGTGTGTGTGTGTGTGTGTATGTGTGTGTGTGTGTGTGTGTGTGTGTGCGTGTGTGTGCGTGTGCGTGCGCGTGCGTGCATGCGTCACTCGTCTCTGGTGACAAGCTTCAGGGAGAGTCTGCAATGCAAAAGGCACATTTTTCAAAGCAATGATGTGATGGAGGAAGCAGGGAGAGAGATGCGTGCGTGCATAGAAAACACTTCAGCATCAGCTCATCATCATAATCATCATCATCATCATCATCATCCTGACGCTTTTAAGCGCACACATTGAAGTGCTGCTATGAAGTAAGCACACATTGCCTGGATTTCCATCAACTTGCTGTATTATATCGTGACAGTGTTACAGCGAGACGATGAGGGAGGAAACAAAAAAAAAAGCTCAAGGCAAACCTCGCCTCATCAATAATTCACTTCCACTTGAACTAAGAGGAGAAAAAAGTTCAAGTGGGAAGAAAAAAAGAAGGGAAAAGTAAGAGAAATCAACAGGAGAGCCACGTGGCGCATTATGGAAGGCTGGCAAGCGAGGCCCAGGGAAAGGGAAAGCACACTTTTTCCATCGTTTAATATCAAATGTTAGAAACAAACTGAGAAATTATACAAATAATTCACTTAAATGACAAAAAGGTCAATCTTTTTATAATATTGCTTTCTGATTATTTCTGATATTGATTATTTTGAAAATATTCTATCATATGTTGTAATATCTCATACTCATCACTTTTCCCCTGACAAAAAAAACATCATACAAAAATACAGCGAATAAAAATATTCAGCATTTTAAAATGTTTCTTTCGTGACTTGATGTATTACTCTTCAAGTATGTAGTCCTATTCATTCATATTAGTTGTATTTTATACTATAAACATTTGAATATTTCAAAGTTATCGTCAATTCTGGCGTATAAGCCGCTACTTTTTTCTGAAACTTTGAACCCTGCGGTTTATACAGCATAATTTAATTTAATACCGTGACATCTCCTTTACTTCAGAACTACTACTAATCGTTGAAATACTGTGTCTCCTTTACTTCAGAACTACTACTAATCGTTGAAATACTGTGTCTCCTTTACTTCAGAACTACTACTAATCGTTGAAATACTGTGCCGCAAGAGCCAATCATGAGCTATCAGTGCACTCACAACAAGCTTCAAATTGCAGGATGTCATTCCATATAACTGTATAAAAATATAAACTCATCACACAGCAACTTAACGTATCTAATAAATATACAAACATGTACCAATAGACGTTTAAAATGAAAAAACAACTCTCGTAAACTTTTCCTGTAATGCGTTGCATCTGAGCAACGCATTCATTGGGACGCTGCAATGACGTCAGCTTCCCTATGGGCTCCTCTGTCTCCCTCTGGTGGACAGAGGCAGCATTGCAGCGCAATTCTTACATTTTCTTTGCTGCTTGTCCTCTAATGAAATGCTTTGCTTGAATGCAATGAATTATGGTAAAACTTTAAAAGCATTTGTTTAAAATTCTTATTGGTACATGTTTGTGTATTTATAGGGTATACCTTTTGAGTGTTAAGTTACTTTGTGATGAATTTGGTGTTCTTTGCAAGATGACACCGTGAGTTAAGACTGTTGTTATATTGGAGTAATGACCTCCTGCAATTTCCAATGGGTTGACAAGCTCATTGTGAGCTCATGATTGGCTCCTCTCAGATAAAGCACTTCCTGGTCTTCACGGACTCGTGTGCCACAATGTGCCAATTTATCATGTGGACATGTGCGGCTTATATTCGTACAAATCTGTTTTTTCCTCTAAATTTAGTGGGTGCGGCTTATACACAGGTGCGGCTAATGTACCGTTTTTTGGCTCATTTTTATGAGTGCATTTGAAATCCTGAGCTCCAGTGTATTGTTGCCCATATTTTGGATTTAAAAACTAAAAAAATAGTCAAAATAGAGCTTTATAAATATATTTGTTTTTTTCAAGGTATTCTGTACAAGAAACAGACAGGATTGAAAAAGATATGAAAGTTACTGTTGAAATGTTCATCCCGTTGAGTGTAGCTTATTTTCTTGTACGTGGATTGAATAGGACACATGACTGACACACTTCCTGATGAGGCTTCCTGGGCCTTTACATGATAGTGAACAAACTGAGAGAACACTTACATTCTTCTCCAGACAGCTAATAGAAGTCTATGTCGGCATCGTCACCTGCTTTGCAAAGCTACAAAAAAGCAAGACGCCCCGACGCCATGAGGAGCCAGAGCAGCGAGGAGACGGCCGCCAGCGATGGAGTGTGATGTCCACAGCGAAGTCCGGGTTGGGCCGAGGTGGGCCGGGTGAAGATGTACGGATGTTCCTATGGACAGGATACATTGATCGAATGTAAGGGAAAAAAAATCAAAAAAAAAATCAGATACTACTTAAGCAACACTCTGATATCCAAGCTTACCTAAACGCACCATGCAACCATCGTCCACAACAACCATTATTGAACAGAATTTCTGGACATTTTGGGTGGAAGACTATTGATTTTGGGTTCCATTTTCAACCAAAGCCAGGTCCCTATTGATTCTTAATCATATTTGACAAAAGGCACTCAAGTTAGCTGAAGAAAATATGTCTGTTGGGCTAATTTAGGTGGAAGTTTAAAGCAATTTGACCAGACATTTTCCAGAGAACTGCTCATGAATATTTGGCAGCATACGCCACTTTTAGCTGACGTGTGTAGTATGTCATGACTTCACTTCATTTGTTGCAAAAACTATTTTCAAATGATGGGCTGCACGCTATTACAAAAAAATGTAACTATTGCATATTATATAAGTAAATAC